>NC_057766.1:44129680-44429680 GCF_010389155.1 Erigeron canadensis
CAGTGTACCTGATGCATACAGTATAGTAAAAACTGGTAAGCGAGATCGTTCACAAGGACTCTATAAGTAATTGTAACTATTAAATGATTCTAGTAAAAGGGGGTTTTGTGGCCGAATTGCCACTTTGCAAGTAGTTATTAAAATTGTTAGTAATCCGGAGGATTTATCGAAAGAGAATTTGTTGTTGAAAACAATAATTTAAAGGTCACCCATCTTGATTTCGCTCGACAAATGTTAAGATTGCACGTTTGACGAAGTTCAAATTCAATTTAGTGATTAAATGACCGAGACTCAAATTAATCGTCAACCCCGTACCCGTCAAGTTAACAAATTATTCAACTCTCTTGTGTAAATAGTTTCATTATTAAGACCGGTACCCTGAGACGCCTTTTGATAACTCTCTAGTTTAACAATGGTTTTGGTCATTTCAGAAACAATTTTGCCTATTGATTGTACCCAACCATCAACCCATTAATCTTATCAAATATTAATTACACTCTACCGTACCCGTCATAGAACCATTGCTTTACCCAAGCAATCAAAATAACTTATACCCAATCCTAGTCGTCACTAAGCAATGAATACAAATTATCCGCAATCAATATTGAAAACAAAGAATTAATAGATTAAGATCACGACAAAAGTTAAATCAAATCACTTGAATTAATAAATATTGTGCAATCCCTACATAATGTCTCGCTCCATCAAGATGGATGAAAAGGCGATTAGCCACTCATATTAAATATGAAATAACATATTAAAATGAAGGAAATCATTGTTACGAATACAAAGGATTGAAAACGAATAACGATATAATTCAATAAAGCTTAGATCCTCCAAATTGATGAAATATGAGAAAAACCCTAAAAAGAGGGCTCAAAATCGTCTGGAATATCAAAGATAGGTTTTAGAAGTTTTAGCAGCTATTTATATGCTGACCAAATTCAGCAGATTCGGCGATAAACTGCGTCGTAGTCCCAGACTGCGTCGCAGTTTGACTTTTCTGTTGACTTGACTTTCATTGACTGGCCCTCTGTCGTTATATAGTCAAACTGCGTCGCAGTTTCGCTCAACTGCGAAGCAGTTTCAACCTCGGACATAATTACTGCGGCGCATAACCACACTGCGTCGCAGTTTCACGTTGACTTGCATTGACCACCTTGACCAGCTTTGACTTTCTTCTATTTTCACTTATGTGCCCCGTAAAACGTCGTAATCACTCGTTTTGCTCCAGAAACTTCGTTTCTTCAAGTTATTGCTTAGGTACCTGTTTTCCACCTGAAACACTGACAAATACCATAAACGCACCAACTGTATACGAAAACGACTCATAAACCTTGCTAATCAACCACTTTAAGCTATGGGAAATGGGCATAAAATACGACATATCAAATCCCCCACACTCAAGCTTTGCTTGTCCTTAAGCAAATCAAACTGAAAACAAATCAAACCTTGGTGCATTATGGAACCACATTTCAGTTATCAAAAAGAAGCTCAACATAATCAAAAATGAGAATAAATGGTTAGGCGTTTTAATCTTAAATGAAAACCGAACGTTTGACAGTATTTGACTGACATACAAGCCTTAATAACACGACAAAGCACAAATGAAACGAACAAGTGATATCCCGCCTATCCTACTCCCACTAACTTTTCTGGGGTCGAATATTGAAAAATCACAATAGCAAGTCGTGATGCATAATCTTTTAACATAGGCTTGTACAAGGATCGTTCCTAAGTCGCCAAGCGCATACGCCCTATAACGTCTATCAGAAGAGGACTTTAAGGGTGTAACATTTAAGGCTAAACAGGGCATTAAACAAGGTATGGGAATTTGGGAAGACAATTTGTGTTAACAAAGAACTAACACAACATTTAACAAATTTCACATATAGTTTAGTCCAAACAAACCCATGTCATTAGTTGCCAACGGTCCGCATTCAAAGAGTTCTCCGTCCATAACCCCAATAGAACGATCCAAAAACCAACACCTTGTTGTGTATGACAATCAAACAACTTATCAATCAAATCCAACCAATATGACTTCAAACAAACTAACCATATACATATAAACTCAGCAACACTTTGTTGATTATAATAACGAACCAACTTTCACAAAATGATTTGACAAAAGGAGAAATACCAACTAACAACCCAAGCTCAATTTTTTCATTTTCTGTACTCATTCTTTATTTTTTTATTCATCTTTTTTTCTTTTTTTTTTTTTGAGCTACTTTTATTCTGCCTAATTGGTATTCTCTTACATAACGAAGAAACAATGACAAATCATTACAAAATTTTGCTAAGATGAACAGTCTAGACTTTATCCATGAACCATGACGAAATCAAACTACCCCATAAAATGAGAATATCCCGACCCGACATAATAAGGCAAAACCCAAACCATCCAATCTAGCAAAGGCAACCAATGAACCACCGGACTTCGACTATCGGTATGGCGAAGAAAGTTTTATATTTAGGTAGATTCAACAAAGAACAGGCTAATGACAACATGTTTTCTATTGTTTCTTGCACTAAAAGTGAGTGCAACATACGGGTTTTCAACGGTTGGTTCACTAACCGGTATAGTTAGCTACTAAGCACATTACAAAACATGCACATAACAGATTTTTACGAAACAAAAGGGTGAATAAACAAGAACAGAGGTTTGGTCCTAATATTGCCTCTTCATCATATAACAAAAAACGGAACGATCAACAAGGACAAGTTCTAGAATCAACGCAATCACCGGCACACTCATAGCAAATGAAATAATCCGAAAATGGAAAATCAACCTCAAACTCGCACATCCTAGTTCAGAGCTCAAAAAGAGACCCTTACTCCCGGATAAATCCGAAAGCCTAAGAGGGACAATTTACAAGGTTAATAGTTCCAAAACCGTAACTCTTGTCATACTAGCAATGAATCAATAATATCTCACAATTTTGGTGTTTTGGTGCTATAAGCATGCTAGCAATGTTATTAATCCAAAAGGGATTGCCATGTTAATCAATCAAAACACATTCCACATATTAAAAGTATTACCAAGGTGTAGTTACATTGCTCATTTATATCTATAATTAGGTGACAAAAGCAATTAACTACGAGGACAAACATGCAAAATCGTCAAAAATACCCGACTTTTTCCTGTTTACCTCCCCCCCCCCCCCCCCCAAACACACCCTTGAGTTGGACAATGTCCTCAATGTCCAATAATTAAGCCAACCTAAGGGAAAATAGGGAAAAGTAAACTAAAAATCAAAATAAGAACAAGAAAAACTTGTCGGGTATATGTGGTGTTCCATGCGCGAATGATGCCAACAAGAATATGAGCGCTGAACTTACTGCCAGCATATGCAAATGACAACCTTGCTATCACACATGAACACAAACAAAAGGCAACATAATCATACCAACGTTAAGCATGCATATTCTAACCTAATTATTCTAAGGAAATGGAAAGAAAATACGATGTCTCATCACCCCGAAGGGTGGATACAAACCAACCAAATAAAAATTAAAAAGTACGGGAATTTAAATTGTTCAGTACAGGCCATCAAAACCAGCTGACTGACGGCTTTCAATTCTTCAACCTGCATATGATTCACTGTGGTGGAGGATGAGGTGGATAATGTTGGTAACCAGGAAGGTTACCATAATCAAAGAAAGAACCAACCACCTGTTCTGCA
The DNA here is from genome assembly GCF_010389155.1 of Erigeron canadensis. NCBI lineage: Eukaryota > Viridiplantae > Streptophyta > Magnoliopsida > Asterales > Asteraceae > Erigeron > Erigeron canadensis. The sequence continues at coordinate 44,133,370 of NC_057766.1, forward strand.
TAAGTCTGCTCAGTAGCTCCTGCCTGGGTCACGTCCATGCCAGCATAAGTACCTGTATAAGAACCAAATCAGACCGGCATATCCGGTCCCAGTGCCCCTGGATCGTGATGGGGAGGCTCCTCGACCACATGCTCGGGAAGAAAGTAAAAACCTCCACCGACTCTCTGATGCGGGATAAACATGATGGGTGGACGATAGTCGGGAAGATCAGCGGGTGGGCTAAAATCATGCCCTCTCAGCTGTGCCTCCCACATGGGCTGGTGACGGCACGAGTCATATACCACTCTCCCAAGCCCAGAACCCATCATAGTCATATCTCCCCCAACTTGCTCTCTGAAATTATCCATGCGGGTGTGAAATGACTGCTGAGACTCAAACATCCTATCAACAACAGACTTAAGAGAAGTGAAATCAAAACCTGCAGGAACAACAGCAGAAGAAGAAGAAGCTCCCGCAGTAGAAGTAGCACGACACTTAGGGCGTCTAACCAATTCTTCCTCCGCTGCCTCCTCCATCTCTTCATCAGTATCTTCACCATTATCACCTTCCTCGCCCTCAGGGGCGGCATCACCAAAATCAATCAAAGAGTAAAAACCTCTATTGGTTTGAGGCTTAAGTAACCCAAACCGCTTCAAATCCGGATACTCAAACGGTTTCATAGGCTTCCAATTCAAGTTAAACACCATGTTTGCTCGATCCCCTTCACAACCAAAGAATTTCACCAATCTTGTAACATAATGGCCACAAACAAGCTTCCTATCCCTCATGCCTCGGGTGCCCATATGCTTTGCTACCACGTAAGGGGCACAAGCTAATCTATATGGGGCACCCTCATGAAAAAGCCTCAACAACCACATATCCTCCAAATACACCTTGTCCCGCTGATTTGATCGCTGGACAACCAAGTATGTAATCATCTTTAAAAACAACCTCAAAAAAAGTGACTTAATAGAGTTCACCCTAGACTTAAAACTCCAAGTCTCCCCAGAAATCTGTGCGTAGTATGACTTCTGATTACCCTCCGGGAATCCCAACCCGGTACGGGCTCCCATCCTCAAAACTTTCCTAAACAATTGATTATTATCTACCAAATCCCTAGTGTACATCCCGGTAGCAATTCCAAATTCAACTATGGTTAAAGATAGATCTCTCCCCCCACAACGAAAATGTATGCATTTCTCATCAAAAGTGTTTTTCACTTTGTCAATGGTGCTCACATTGATAGTTGAAAAGAATTCCAAGCACCATTCCTTACAAACCATTCCCTATTTCCAAAAACGTCTATCCACATTCGAAATTCTTGGTCAACAGGGTTACCATTCTCATCATTTTCCATACCAACCAGCCTTAGAAAACCCTCAATGTCCCTTCGTATAACCAACATGTCAAGCATATCATCAGAAGATACCTGGGCTATTCGATGTCCTTATGAAGGAATTTTTCCAACCGCTCATTGTAAGCAGCCTTCTGTTCCTATGAAGCTCTTGGCCAAGTGAGCCATTGGTGTTCAGATAGAGCGGGAACTGGTGCCACAGCGGCTGGAGCTGCTCCCGAAGATTCCTCACCTGTGTGAGAAGAAGCTGCGTGTCTCGGGTTTCGTCCACTAGTAGCGGGAGCCTGCAAAAAGACGGCAAACATCAGAACTTTTAAACCCCAAAATATTATCCACCATATATGCTTCATAAGGGGGTCAGGTCTGCACAGGGTCAGACTGCGACGCAGTCTTAATGGATTGCGAAGCAGTCTGAACCTCGAAATCAATAACTGCGGCGCAGTTTGGTGACTGCGTCGCACTCGTGAAAAACTGGGCAGAGGTTAGAAACTAATTCAGTCAAAAGCTTGCCAACGAAAATCGATTAATTCGAGTTTATCTATATACGGCAGAAATCAACAATCCAACTCCATTTTGTTTTTGTTCACTTACAAGATCTTTCACGACAATTTATCATTCACCCCATTTATCCACAATACAACAAAATTAATCAACGAAAAGAGAATAGAAGAAGCAACTAACCTTTCCTGAACGAGTCATTGTGATGAATTGAAGAACAAAAGTAAATTCAAACAAAATCAGGGGAAGGAATGGGAGCAAAATCGGTAGTCTATGCTTCAGAGGAAAAAGAGTTGAAGGTTTTTAGGTAAAAGTAAAAAGTGAAACAACCCTAACCTTTTATTTGTTTGACCAGATCTGACCCAACTGCGTCGCAGTTCCTACACTGCATCGTAGTTTTGTTTGTTTGTTTGTGTTTATTTTTTTTTTCGAATTTTCTGAACAACACTGAAACTGTGTCGCATCAACCAAACTGCGTCGCAGTCTCTTATTTGTCGAGGATTTTTCTGCTTCGCAATTGGGGGAAACTGCGAAGCATAAACCTATAAGCCAAAAACTGCGCCGCAGTTTCACCCCCCACACTTACCTTGAATTTCGTCCACGAAAAACTTACCGGATTGCGTAGAGAAGCTCCAGACCTGCAATACTCGACATATTCACCTTAAAAACATGAAAATTGCTAAAAATTTAACAAAAACAGAAAATCATCAACACACCGGTTGCCTCCCGCGAAGCGCTTAATTTATTTACGAGTCTTTAGCTAGACTCGAAGTTCTCCATCATTGCTTCATTTCGAAAAAGGGCAGCTTGTCGACGACCACTCCCACATTTTCTTCCTCTTGATGATATAACTTCAACCTGTGACCATTCACAATAAACGAAGTACCATCCGATTTAAACAATTCCACATAACCAGACGGATACACATGTTTGATCACAAAAGGGCCGCTCCACCTAGACGTCAACTTGGGTTGTTTAAACTTGTACTTAGAAAGGAACAACAAGACTTTATCACCGGCTTTAAAATCCATTTTCCTAAGCCTACAGTCATGCCAAACTTTTGTTCGTTCCTTATATAACAAAGAGTTATCATACGTATACAACCTAAGTTCATCTAGTTCATTTAGTTGCATCGATCTCAACTCAACGGCTTCAACTAGGTCCATGTTGCAATTCTTGAGCGCCCAATAGGCCTTATGCTCAATTTCAATAAGAAGATGACAAGTCTTGGCATAAAGCAACCGGAATGGGGTTGTCCCAATCGGTGTCTTGTAGGGGGTCCGAAATGCCCATAGAGCATCATCAAGCTTGGTGGACCAAGACTTCGGGTTATCTCCTACGGTTTTCTCAAGAATTCTTTTTAATGCCCGATTCGTGTTTTCAACTTGGCCACTCGTTTGTGGGTGATATGAGGTTGAAAAACGGTGGTTGACACCGTACCTCTTTAGCACCTTAGCGAGTTGGTGATTCGCGAAGTGGCTTCCGCGGTCACTAATTAAGGCCTTGGGCACTCCAAACCTATAGAAAAGCTTTTTCATAAAATGAATGACAACACATGCGTCATTCATTGGCAAGGCTTTCGCCTCGGCCCACTGAAACATAATCAACAGCAACAAGGATATACAAATTCCTATTCGATGGGAGAAAAGGTCCCATAAAGTCTATGCCCCAAACATCAAAAACTTCACATACCTGAATAAAGTTTTGAGGCATTTCATCACGTTTGGAAATGTTACCTTGTCACTGACACACATCACAAACCTCTACCAAAGTTTGTGCTTCCTTGAACACAGTTGGCCAATAGAATCCAGCATCATACACTTTCTTACCGGTGACTGACGCTCCATAATGTCCATCGGTTGGCCCATGGTGACAAGCATCAAGAATCTGGCGAGTCTCATCATCTGCCACACACCTCTTTATCATCCCATCTGCACAAATTTTAAACAAAAATGGATTTTCCCAAAAGTAATGTTTGGCCTCGGTAAAAAGTTTCCTTCGTTCTTGCTTTGACATATCTTCCGGAATTGCACCTGAACTAAGATAGTTAGCAATATCGGCGAACCAAGGTCCTGTTTCAATCTTCATCAAAAACTCATCAGAAAAATCATCATTAATATCATGCTCTTGTAACTCCTCACGGTGAGGATTTTTGAGCCTACTAAGATGGTCAGCTACCACATTCTCAGCCCCCTTTTTGTATTTAATTTCAATGTCGAATTCTTGCAAAAGCAAGACCCAATGAATTAGACGGGGCTTGGCATCTTGTTTCGAGAACAAGTACCTCAAGGCAGAATGATCAGTATAGACAATGGTCTTGTTAAGGACCAAGTAGGGACGAAATTTATCAAAAGCATACACAACCGCCAACAACTCTTTTTCAGTAACAGTGTAGTTCTGTTGGGCAGGGTTTAAAGTCTTGCTAGCATACGCTAAGGCATAATCGCCCCTAAGGCATAATCGCTAGCGTCACACATCAACTCGAATGGTAAAGACCAATTGGGTGGAGTCATAATGGGGCCATTGGTTAATCTTTCCTAAAGCAAGTTGAAAGCTTCAAGACACTCTTTATCAAAAACAAATGGGACATCTTTCTCTAACAACTTAGTCATAGGCCGGGTGATTTTAGAAAAATCTTCTATAAACCTACGGTAAAACCCCGCATGACCAAGAAAGCTTCTAACATATTTAACATTTGTGGGTGGAGGCAACTTACTTATCACATCAATTTTAGCTTTATCCACCTCTAACCCTTAGAAACTTTATGTCCCAAAACTATACCCTCCTTGACCATAAAGTGACATTTTTTTCAATTCAAAACCAAGTGTGCCCGTTCACACCTCTCCAACATCTTGTCAAGACTTTTTAAACAATTTTCAAATGAACTACCAAAAACCGAAAACTCATCCATGAATACTTCCATGGAGGTTTCTATCATATCCTGAAAAATGACATTCATGCAACGTTGGAAAGTCCCGGGTGCATTACAAAGACTGAATGGCATCCTCCTATAGGCATAAGTACCATAGGGACAAGTAAAGGTGGTCTTCTCTTGATCTTTCGGGTCTATGGGTATTTGGAAGTACCCGGAAAACCTGTCCAAAAAACAAAAATACTCATTCCCGGCGAGCCGTTAGAGCATTTGGTCGATAAAGGGCAATGGAAAGTGATCCTTGCGGGTCGCATCATATAGTTTCCGATAGTCAATACATACCCTCCACCCCGTGACAGTTCTTGTGGGAATTAACTCATTTTTGTCATTTAAAACAACAGCCATCCCACCCTTCTTCGGTACAAAGTGTACCGGACTTACCCATGAACTATCCGAGATGGGGAATATGATTCCCGCATCTAATAACTTCAAAACTTCTTTTTTAACAACATCCTTCATGTTTGGATTCAATCTCCGTTGTCTTTGCACAACAGGTTTAACATTATCAACAAAATTAATTGTTTGCTTACAGAATTCTGGACTTATACCCAGAATATCGGAAATCTTCCATGCAAAGGCCTTTTTATGGGCCTTCAACACGGTAATAAGCCTAGATTTTTCATCCTCCATCAAGGAAGACGAAATGACAACGGGAAGGAAAGATGTACCTTCTAAATATGCATACTCCAAATGATCCGGAAGTGGCTTGAGTTCCAATTCGGTTGGAGGGCTCTCAACCGATGTAGGCACTCGGATGCTTCTATCAACTTTGATATCTTCAAAAGATTCGTCTTCCGGTGGAGTTTCATCAACACTAAGAGCCATGATTTCATGCATCATTTCTTCAACCAACTCATGCTCTTCACTACAAGCTAACAAAGCTTGTCCATCTTCCATATCCAAATAGTCCATAAGCTCCTTTTCCAAAGCATCTTCCTCCTCGATTACATCGTCCTGAAACAAGATTCATCACATGAGTAAGGATGCTTAAGAGCTTTATCTACATTAAAAACAACCCGGTCATCACCGACACCTAGAGAGATTTCCTTGGCCTTGACCCGGATGATAGCATTCGCGGTCATGAGGAATGGTCGGCCTAAAATGAGAGGCACATTAATGTCCGCCTCCATTTCTAAAATAACAAAATCAACCGAGAAAATCAAATGACCCACTTTAATCTGTAAATTTTTCGCTATCCCCATGGGATATTGGAATAATCTATCCGCAAGCCTAATGCTCATGCGGGTCGGGGTCAACGCACCAAGAGACAACTTTTTATAAACAGAGTAAGGCATTAAATTAATGTTGGCCCCAAGATCAGCCAATGCCTTATACAACTCAACACCAAAAGAACAAGAAATAAGAAAACTCCCTGGATCATCAAGCTTAGGGGGTATCTCGTTCTTTATTATCGCAGAAACCTCGACACTCATAACTGTCATCTTGTCTTCTTGTAGCTTCTTCCTATCCGAAATAAGATCTTTGAGAAACTTCGCGTAGTTGGGCATACCTACAAGGAGATCAACTAACGGAACAGTAATCTTAACATTTTGAATTAACTCAACGAACTTCTTAAAGTTCTCCTTGATCTTCCCCCGCTTCAACCGTTGAGGAAACGGCACCTTCGGTTGGTAGGTCTTCACCAGAGGTGTCTCAACAGTAGGTTTCTCAACATTCTTAAATGGAACGGCCAGGATCTTCACGGCCGGGTTCGGTTCCATCTCGATCTCTTCATCAACAGTCCCTTCTGGTTTAACCTGCACAAGAGGAGTAACAACATTAGGTAAAGCATTTGCAGAGTCATAAGTGTTACCTGCTCTTGTTGTGATAGCATTGACTTGCTCATTCCTCGCGTTTGGATGGTTATATTTGGTTCCAGATCCTTGATTGCTCTGCTAAGGCTTAGGATTATGTTGGGTATTGCTCGGTAAAGTACCGGGCTGCCTGTTCGACGCTCCTAGCCTTTCAAGCTTGGCCTCAATATCCTGAAACGTTGCTTGGGTGCTCTTCGAACTTTGCTCAAGCTTATTTGCCAATCCATCCAACCTAGTAGTCATAGCATCCCATTGAGAGGCCATCTTCTCATTGGTAGTTTTCTGAGCACCTACCAAATCATTCATGATATCTCTCAATTCAGCATTCGCATTCTGCTGATTGTTGAACCTGTTAAACCTGCTTCCACTAAAACCAGAATTATTAGCATTAAAATTAGATGAAGGAAAAGAAGTACCTGATGACCGGTTTTGATAACCGGTACTCTGATTGAAGTTCCCTTGCCGATTCTGGACATACTTAACTTCTTGTGCCGGCTTATCTGGGCAATCCTCTGAATAATGCATGTCCCCGCAGTAGTCACACCCATCAGCAATCACCTTAACATCCCTTTCAATGCTTTTGAATCTCACATCTTGGTTGTCAAACCTCTCGTTCATCTGCTTTGTGAGGGCTTTGACTTCAGCAACCAAGCTTGATTCTTCACTACTCTCCAACTTCGCCACAGTCTTACCACTAGTTCTCTTGCTTACAAGCTCTTCGCGATCAGAAAACTCCTTGGCCATATCATCTAAGATTTTGTAACCTTCGGCCAGGGTCACATTGTTCAAACTACCTCCAAATGCCACTGCTAATTCCCTTCGAGTTCTCTTTAGCAAACCATCATAGAAGATCTCAACCACTGCTTCTGTGTTCAGATTGTTTTCTGGGCAATTCCTAATCATCTCCTTATATCGTTTCCAAGCATCTACTACATCTTCCCCTGGATCTTGAGTGAATGACCGGATTTTATTCTCCAACTGTCTCTGAGTCCTTATAGAATAGAACTCATCAATAAACCGAACACGAAGCTCATCCCAAGTTGTATACAGATCATCTGGTTGCTCCTTTAACTATGCCTTAGCTCCTCTACATAAAGTGAGTGGAAAAAGCTCAAGCTTCACATTATCATCTTGGTTCGCGCCATAGTGGTAAAACCTACAAATCTTCTCGAACCTCTCTAAATGCCCATACAGATCATTATTAGTTACCCCATCAAACTTCTCTTCCTCCACACTTTTCAAATGACTTCCTTTAAGAGAAAAGTTAACTCCGGTGGTTGGAAGGCGAATAGGAGTGCCCCTATTAGTGGGGACATTTCTCCTACGGTCACCGTAAAGACGGTTATTGGGGTTGACCGGTTCTTGATCACCCATTCTCCTAGCTCTACCTGGTTGAGTTACCTGAAGATTTTCTTTAGGGATTTCTGTTAAATTCGGTTGATGAGTTTTATTCCGATTATCTTCTTCCTCTGAGCTATCACCAGTTTTGAACAAACCACTACCTTCGGAGAATTTAGAACTTAAGTTCACCTCGGACGTTGACCTTTTCTTTGAATAATGTTGATCCAGATCTACGCCCGGGTGATCATGGTTTTCGCTACTTTGGTGTTTGAGGGCTCCGTGTTGTTTGATCTAACTAAACGTCGTCTGGCTTTCCCTGGATTAGATTGAGGACTAAGCAAAGGTCTACCAGAAGCTCTTCTGTTCATCAACTACAAAGCACCTGCACACGCACCACAAGAAATACCGTTAACCGCACCAGAAACTAACACAATAAAACTAAAATAAAAATAAAATCTATCTATTAAAAACAAATAACTTCCTCACAAATGAATGCTAGGAAGGATCAAATCACAAAACGGCGCCAAAAACTTGATGTGTGAAATCTAGCTTTAAATTTATAAACACGATTTACCGGAAGACTGACTACTACACACTCACAGGCAGTGTACCTGATCGCATGCAGTATAGTAAAAACTGGTAAGCCGAGATCGTTCACAAGGACTTCTATAAGTAATTGTAACTATTAAGTGATTCTAGTAAAATAGGGATTTTGTGGCCGAATTGCCATTTCGCAAGTAGTTAGTAAAATTTGTTAGTAATCCCGGAGGATTAATCGAAAGAGAAGTTTGTTGTTGAAAACAATGATTTAAAGGTCACCCATCTTGATTTCGCTCGACAAAATGTTAAGATTGCACGTTTGACGAAGTTCAAATTCAATTTAGTGATTAAATGACCGAGACTCAAATTAATCGTCAACCCCGTACCCGTCAAGTTAACAACTTATTCAACTCTCTTGTGTAAACTAGTTTCATTATTAAGACCGGTATCCCGAGACGCCTTTTGATAACTTCTCTAGTTTAACAATGGTTTTGGTCATTTCAGATAACAATTTTGCCTATTGATTGTACCCAACCATCAACCCGTTAATTCTTATCAAATATTAATTACCCTCTACCGTACCCGTCATAGAACCAATTGCTTCTACCCAAGCAATCAAAATAACTTATACCCAAATCCTAGTCGTCACTAAGCAATGAATACAAATTATCCGCAATCAATAATTGAATAACAGAGAATTAATAGATTAAGATCACGACAAAACGTTAAATCAAATCACTTGAATTAATAAATATTGTTCAATCCCTACATAATGTCTCACTCCATCAAGATGGATGAAAAGGCGATTAGCCACTCATATTAAATATGAAATAACATATTAAAATGAAGGAATTCATTGTTACCGAATACAAAGGATTGAAAACGAATAACGATATAATTCCAATAAAGCCTTAAATCCTCCAAATTGATGAAATATGAGAAAAAACCCTAAAAAGAGGGCTCAAAATCGTCTGGAATATCAAAAGATAGGTTTTTGGAATGTTTTAGCAGCTATTTATATGCTGACCAAATTTAGCAGATTCGACGATAAACTGCATCGCAGTCCCAGACTGCGTCGCAGTTTGACTTTTCTGTTGACTTGACTTTCATTGACTGGCCCTCTGTCGTATATAGTCAAACTGCGTCGCAGTTTCGCTCAACTGCGAAGCAGTTTCAACCTCGGACATAATTACTGCGGCGCATAACCACACTGCGTCGCAGTTTCACGTTGACTTGCATTGACCACCTTGAACAGCTTTGACTTTCTTCTAATCTTCACTTATGTGCCCCGTAAAACGTCCGTAAGCACTCGTTTTGCTCCAGAAACTTCGTTTTCTTCAAGTTATCGCTTAGGTACCTGTTTTCCACCTGAAACACTGACAAATACCATAAACGCACCAACTGTATACGAAAACGACTCGTAAACCTCGCTAATCAACCACTTTAAGCTATGGGAAATGGGCATAAAATACGACATATCAGGTGGTATGAGGTCAACATAAAAGTCGATTTGGATCAACATGCTGTTGAATGGGATGATATCATTCATGACATGATTCCTATCTCAAAGAAGAACTCTGTTTTGAGTGTTTATTTCAAAGCTGACTTTGGTGCTACAGTGTACTTTTTATGGCAAGAACGGAATTCACGCTTATTCAAAAAGAGGAAGAGAACCAAAAACCATTTGGTTGAGGTAATAATTGAAATTGTTCGCCTCAAGTTGTTGTCTTTAGGAAAGAATTTCAAGATTAACAATACCGATATCAATTAAGGTCAACAATTAAACGATTAAACAAGGGCAGTCGGCCCGATTCTTTGCTTTCATTATTATGAGAGTAATTATTACAATATTATCTAGATCTCAAGGAGATCAAATTACAGAAATATAGAAAGAAAAAAAGAAATTTTATTAGAGATAATAGGAGGACAGAGTAAAAACGGCTACATTTTTGGTGTGTTGTGTTATTCTCTCCCAACCTTCTTTTTCTTTAAATACTAGCATCTAAAGAGACTTTTTTGATAGAAAGAGCCATTGTATCTACTAGTCCATGTAGCTGGTATGTCACTTGAGCCCAAATACATAATAACAAGATCAATGTAGCAGCCCACAAAAGATTAAGCCCAAGTCTCGTGTTAATCACGATCCCATCACGAGCATCTTCATATTTTCAACTCCGTTCTATGTAACTTCCAATATCAACACAGCTAACTAATCCTTGTTGACTTGAACACTTTCTATCGCAACCAAAGCTAAGATTGAGAATTAAATTCATTTCTCAACACTTTACGCTTCAAAAAGAATGCAAGGGTCAAGAGAACTATGGCTGTTTGGAGACTACCAAGATCGCTTCTTAAGAGTAGCTAATTTATAACCCCTCTTGTGTGTATATTGGTCGTTAGTTGTGTTCATACCCGCGGCTAGTTAGGCTCTAGTTCTGGGGTGGCATATCACTTCTTGGGTTGATTGGCTAGTGGTTTGCTTGTACGTCTAGCAGGTATGGTACTCAACCATGCCACATGAACCTTGTAACGTTTTGTTGATATAGGTAACAACCCTTTACCTAAAGAAAAATAAGACATGTATAAAGGTTTTTTTTAATCAATTTGTTAGTTTTGTAGAAAATATATATGTAAAATGACAATCTTTCTTAATCATCTTAATAGTCTCGTAAATTAAATAAACTAAATAGTTTAAGCTAGTGAAAGGAAATGTTATGAGCCCATAAAGCACATAACTAAAATAGCCCTTTTGATGAATTGGTGGCCCATCTGAAATAGTTAATATTAACAATTGCGAAAGTTATTGTATAACTCGTACCATTTGCCCAAACTTGAATAATTTCATGAAAGCCCAGTTTATCTCCACCTTGTGTCTGGCCTTCGATATGTTTCATGAAACGAAATGAGTTTTTATAAGCGTAAATCATGTGTCTTTTTTTGGAACATCCAAATATCCAATCATTCATTGTATACTGTCGAGAACTAAACGGACGTAAATCTTGTGTTTATAATGCTATTTTAATTGATGTAAAAAAATATTGTCGAGAACTAAACGGAAGTAAATCTTGTGTTTATAATGTTATTTTAATCGATGTAAAAAAATATGTGTTTTCAATTTTACAGTTTTAAAAAAATGGATATATAGTTGTATCGAAACCAACTAAGATTAAATATAATATAAAGTAACATAACTAAGATTAAAAAGAAGTTATATTAGACTTTAGAAGACCTACAATATAATGCGTAGTGAAACTCTAATAAATTAAAAAACTCTATGAAATTAATAATTTTTTCATTCTAAATTTGAAAGAAGTATTGTAAATTAATATTTAATTAATTTATAACCTCATTAAATCAATAAAATATTTAATTCCCGATGTATTTAATTTATAAAGATTTTATTTTACATTCTTTTACCATGATTAAGTAAATGATCTGTAATGCTCAATGGTTAAAAGACCATCCCCTTATATATTAGGTCTTGTTTTTAAGCCTTAGGGATAACATAAGGAAGTCTCTTTATGAGGTTTTGGCTTGGGTTTACCTAGATTCAAGTCTGAAGGGCAGGGTTTACTCCTATTAATCGTCGTGCCTTTGGGAAAATTAGTAAGGGTTTTCCCCTCGGATATTTGAAATATGCATTTCTATTTCGAAAAATCTCTTTAGTGCGAAATTTACCTTTCACTGAATGATCTGCCCGACATAATAAACATAAAGATTTTTAAATGCATTAATGTAAATAAAACACATATACACACAAAACAAGGCATATGCATTGATTATGAAGAGATTAAGCATCATTAGTGACATCATAAGCAAATAATATTGATAAAAATATGTTATTTTTTTTTTAAAAGTAACCATTATATTCATATCTATCCCGACAAATCGTCGGTGATCAACTATACAGAGATTACAACACCTTAAATTTACATCAATCTTTCCAAGACATACTATGATGTTTACCTCTACTCGTATACCATAAAAAACCTACAGATTTAATACTTTGTATAATTTCCGTGGCACTAACACTAGAACCATTAAAGATAATCTCATTTCTCGCCTTCCAAATGCACTAACAAACAATCATAGTAATCCCTTTAATCACCATCTTCTCCGATTTGCTCTTTCCCAGGATCTCATGAAATTCAATAAGATCCTTAATGTTAATTATAGTTTGGTTAATGAAGAATTCTGATATCAACGGATCTACTTTGTCCTATTTAAATAGTTCTTAATCTTAATTAGTTGATTGTATTATATATGTCCTGCTGCATGCCTAAATCCATTGTATTTTAATCATGTTGTCATAGTTCTCGACTCGTAACTTTCGACTCGACTCGAAAACTTGATTTTTGACTCATACTCCGAAACGTGATTCGACTCGTAAAAGTCGGGACATTTTTATATACTACATAATATTGTATGATTATAAATATGTGACGTATTTATAAAAAAAATTTAAGTTGATTTTCATGTTCCATTATCAAAGTATTATATATTAGATACTTTTGAGTCATAAACCTACAGTTTATCTCTAAATTCGTACTAAAAAGATCAAAAATACACACACACACACACACAGACACACACACACACACACACATATATATAGGGGGCAATCAAATAAGAACAGTTTTAAAATAAGAACGGTGAGAACACCTTAAAATCATCATTTTGGTGCATTAAAAATCCATAAAACTGACATAGTGCATAACTAATTATCATTATTTAAGTGTTTAACAACACATTGATTTATCAAAATCAAAAAAATCACGTTTTTTGTTGGATGCATCATTTTGATGAATATGCATCAAAGATGGATGCACAAAACAAAAAACATGATTATTTCGATTTTGACGGATAAATGTGTTGTTAAACACTTAAATAATGATAATTAGTTATACACTACGTTAGTTTTATGGACTTTTTATGCATCAAATGATGTTTTTAAGGTGTTCTCACCGTTCTTATTTTAAGAGTGTTATCACCAGAGTGTTACCCTATATATATATATATATATATATATACAAAATAATGTAACCATAAGTATGATGTATAATATATAACCATAATATCAAACTATAACAATCATAAGTTTGTAACTCGCATTGACTCGTTTCAAATTCACCCCGTGACTCGTAAAAGTCAGAAGAAAAAAGAGTCACTCAACGAGTTGTCTTGTTTTTTTAATAATTCAACTCGATTCGTAAAAATCGACTTGTGACGTAAGAGTCTAACAATTACACATGTTGCTAAGTTTATTTGTATGCACTACGTACTGCTGTTAAAACAATTTTAGCCAAACTACATACAATGATACAACAATAATCGCAATCCGGCTAAAAATGAATACGATCGAGAGATTTTTGGGTTTCAGAATTCAATACCCATGGGCCCAGGGTTTGCCAATAAGTTTGACTATATAAACAACCTAAAGGCCGTTCAATAATTTCTAATAAGTCAGATCGATTTTTTTTGAATAAAGAAAGAAATAAAAAAGATTATTTCTCAAAAACATATATAAAATAAGGGAAATGTTAAACAATCTTTAAGGGTTATATTTAACATGTATGAAAAAATTATATTTTTAATCTGTATTTTATGATAAATGTACAATTATTAGCCAGACCTATAAAATAATATAATAAAGGTGTGGACCTCTATCATCCTTCGAAAAGACAACAAATATATGCGTAGGCAAATGTTGTTGAGAATCCATGAGTCTTTTGTCGTGCTTGTGTGTCATTCATTGCTTCTATTCGTTTGCACGACTTACGCTGAGCAGCACTTAATGTCTAGTGTCAACCGTCGACTAATTAAAAACGAGTAATATTTTGAAGCAAACAATGATGTATTGATGTGTTGGTAAATGAAACCATCTCCATTTGGGGTTTTACTTATATGTAAATTGAATCTTAGGTTTATGGATTTTTTTCCTTTTTGGAATACCACATTGCGGTAGTAACAAACTGGTTAATTAAAACAGTGTAGTCTATTATGAAAACATTGTTTTATAAAAATAACAATGTTTTATAAATCTTTATTATAGCTAATTAACACTAGTTTAGCCAACTATATATCTTTACTACATACTTCACAAGTATCACATATAAACTATTTCCTAATGGTTATATCGATCCGGTCCTATATATACTTTTTTTTAATTGCGTAATGATATGTTCCCGTACATCCATATATTGATCCCTAGCTAGCTAGCTATTCTTAAAAACACAATCAAGGACGTTAATTAGATGTTCTAAATAAATTAGAAATTTGGAAATTAAGGAACTATTTGGTTTCTAGAATACGAGCATAGTGTCCGCGCGTTGCAGGGTCTAGAAGTGATGACAATATAAAAGGGAGGCGGTAGTGAAGATCGAGGGAGGCGGTGGAGAAGGAGGGGGCGAGGGAGGGTGATAGAAGGTCGATGAAGTGTGTAATGATTAGAGAGAATGAAAAAAGGAGGGTATATAATGGTTTTTATGTTTAAACAGGGGTATTTTGGGAAGAAAAAAAAGTGCTAAATTTTTAGAAATCCAATACTCTTTATAAGGGAGTATAGAATTATAGGTATAGATATAGAAAATTGTTATAAATGGAATTTGAATGTTTTTATTTGTCATGTTTGGTAAAAAATTTAAGATTTCAATTTCTATCAAATTCTTATACACATATTACTTGAGAACCAAACAGCCTATAAGCAGAGGCGGAGCTAGGATTTCATGTTGAGAGGGACTCAACCGTATTTTTTTTCCGATCGTTGTATACAATATAATGTGAAAAACATAATCATTTAATAAAATGTTAGTAAATTAGAATTTTATTGTGATGGTTTACTTTTATGCACCAAATGTAAAGGTTTTACTTAAACTGTCATGGCTAGAAATCATACATTTATAGATTGGGGTGACTTCTTTCAAAAAAAAAAACATTTGTATTAGTTGGCTATGAGCTAGAAGAAAACATGAATGCCCCTGCTCCACCCCTGCCTATAAGTGTGTTTCTTCGATCTGCTCATGAGAATTGAAATTTTGAGATCTTTCAAAAATATGAATGAAGTTATTGTGGGTGTTTGTTTATTCAGATGTGTCGATATTGACATTTATTAGTTTATTTACTTATTAGTAACTATTACTCCAAATATAACGAATTGAAGTTACCGTCAAATTAATTAATGTAAGTTTAATTGTGCAGACAAATACACTAGTAAAAGAACTTATAAAAAATGTTAACCACAAGGTGTCAGTGGTACAGCGATAGGAATGGAAGATCTTCAATTCAAAGAGGTACCGGCCCGTCGTGCTTAGAAGTGGAGAGAAGTAAGAGGGGAAAACATGGTCCATCAAAATCAGCTTCTTTTGCCCATAATTTAGTAATTACTTTTTTAATCAAGTATGCATTGGGGGACAAACCAGTTGACTCCCACTAATTCGATTATAATCTGTGTATTTTATTGTAATTTAATTAGTGGGAAGTTTATGTGGCTAATTGTGGGTGTAGTGGTTGTACTTTGCATTAGATATGTATGGGCAGAATGAGCTTTACTTAAACTTGTCTACTAATTATTCTTCCCTTATTGATTGCCTAATCATGGTTCTTATCATTAATCTTGATCTGTAAAGCTTGATTAGTTAATGATAACTAGCTCATTGTATTGGCTGAGCATCGCACCGTAAATGTTTTATTGAGAACTATAACGATTGGGAGATTACTAAATAAATCGTGTTAACGGTAGTCGGGCGACTCATGTCTATATTATTACTATTCCTATATACCATAATGTTTTTCCCCGACTGGGTGAAATTAATAGACAAAGGATTTTCGAAAGAAACAAAAAGTTTGTCAATTACATTGAACATTACGAGTATGTAAGGAAACAAGTGAGAAAATGTTAAAAAGGAACCCCAAAAACAAGCAAGCAAAGAAGATGGAACTTTCAAAGATAGTTGCCTGCTCTAATAAACTAGTATAAATGAAACTTTTCAAACATAATCGAATAATTTAGTTCACTCATTAGTTAAATAGAAAAAGTTGACACGTTTAATGTTATACAAAATGACTTTTGTCATTCAAAATATCAATTTTGTATTGTTTGATTTGATAGACATAATAATCATCATCTAACAGTAGAATAAAAACGAACAAGTGTAAACGGGGGAACAAATACATTTATTAAAGCTAAACAAGTATCAAAAACTTTATTGTAGATGGGGCAAAATTTACCAGTAATATGAAAAAACAGAGCTTAAACAATAAACATATATATACTGTCATCATTTTTTTAGGTAGACCAATGGCTAACCTTATACACTTGCGTCACTAAATGTAAAATCGCTAAAATGTAATATATATTTACGAATCTATGCGCCGGTAAATTTTTTGACTGACCCATTGGAAGAAAGATCAACACTTAGACCGGCCGACATTCTCGTCTTTGGATGGATGGGGTAAACATGCTTGTGTGGATTTGACAGGGGTCTCTCCTCTTGTGGGCATGGGATGCGGTACCTTCACAGCGGGCCAAGCTGCTTTCAAGGCTGCTTCATGCAAAGTAGTCAAACATGAGAAAGGCATGCATGGACAACCAACACATGTTTATACCATTTGCTTTTGATACATTCGGTTTTCTCGCTCCTGAGGCCATTGAGTTACTTGACAGGGTTCAACGGTTTATGGACAGTAACATTGTGATGCCAAGATCTACGAATGTAGTTTTTAAATGCTTAGGGTTTGCGATACAAAAAGGGTTAGCAGCGCAGCTTGTTGCCCGTTTGCCTTCTAATTCTATGTAAATTACTTTTTAGTACATAATTAATTTAATAATCAATCATTTAGGAAGATCAGAAAGACGATTGGACTTACTACATTTATTGTCTTTAAATTTCTCGTATTCGGTACACTATGATCTAATCTTTTGTGAGATTCGTTATTCTACAGAATTATCATTACTTATAAGATCACTAACAAAATGCTAAGTATAAGATACGAAGAATCTAAAAATACAAGTGTCACCACAACAAATTTGTCGTTTTTACGCACTTAAATTTATGCATTTTTTATAAATACGAAATTTTTTTTAAATTGTTCGCACCTAAAATTATGTATAAATAATTACATTAAAAAATGCGATAAAAGTTACAATATTATATATTAAAATACGACTACTTTTGTACATCGAAATACCTATTTCAAAATACAATTGATGGCTTCAATATCAATCAACTCATGGATGATTTATTAACAACAACGACTTATTTTTAACACCCGAAACCCTTTAAAATCGCTAAGTCAATCAATCAAAAACCTAACCTTTTAAGACCACAAATGAACCCATTGATTACATCAAAATTTGAATTACTAAATAACTAGTCTGATGTAAAACTCTAAATTTGAATGATGAAGTATTATCAATGCTAGAGCTAATAATGATTATTTCTTAGATGATTAAGATCATTTATAATCATACTTGTTTTCTAACAACAATAATCTTGGATCACAAGTCTTGGTTGTTTACCATTATTTGATTTTGGTAATATTCTTATAAATTGAACCTTGGTTTTCAAATTATCACTATACATAGGAAAGTATTTGAAATATTTTAGCGTTATTATCTTAATGAGTTCGTATGTACATGTTGGCCCAATTTGTTATTATTTGAATTCTTTGTCATTCTATTATTTGTTATTTATAATAAGGGTTTTGTTATATACAGTCTTAAATATTGTAGTTAAAGTGTATAACATAGTTTTACATTTATACTATAAAATTCAGAAGATGAACTTTTAATATGAAAAAGACAATGTTTATTGTGCATATTAATTACAGGTCTTAAATCTTAAAGAAATCCATCAAGGTTCGAATTTCGCTTCTTATATTTGTAAAAGTGGATTATAACGAGGTGGTGTTTAAGAATCCTGAGTTTCATAAAGACATTTTCCATCTAACAATAATACTCA
Organism: Erigeron canadensis; assembly: GCF_010389155.1. Lineage (NCBI taxonomy): Eukaryota > Viridiplantae > Streptophyta > Magnoliopsida > Asterales > Asteraceae > Erigeron > Erigeron canadensis. Next base: position 44,151,787 of record NC_057766.1, read on the forward strand.
ATATCTATAAGAAAGTTGTATTAACTAATAGCTTATTACTCTTTAATAACAAGAAAAGGTAGACGCAAATGTAAAGGTTTCGAAAAGAAAGACCAATCCCGTGTACATTCCACAACTAATACAAGTATGACAACACCATATAACTTTCCCTTAATTGATTAATATACGGAGTATTAAATCAAATATATTTATATATATTCTATCCAACTTACTCCCTATTTCCTGGGTTTAAACCTTTTCCGTATCTCACTTCCCTCTGTTCCTTGTAGCCGTGCAAAACTAAGTTTAGGTACATCCTTGTCATCTGTTGTCCATTTTGTTACCCACTTTTTTGAAAGTAAGATATCTTATTAAACGTCAAAAGTCACACTCAAGGCTTAAAAGCTTTTGTCTTATATCGACTAATTGTTGTTTATCAAATTTACTTGTATAGCTCATCCGGGTGATTTCAATCTAATCATGAATCATATTGTATCATGACCACATTCGATTTTCTCAATCGCCTAAGGCCTCTCTTACTAAGGCTCTTCCTAAATTTTTTTCTCACTATCACGTCAGCTTATTTCAATTTAAGAACTACCCTTAACATTAAGACTTCTTCCTCATCTCTTTCTAAAAAAATTTTATTATATTTTATTTTAACCCAAATATTTATAAAACTTTTATTTACTTAAAACTAAAACTTCATAATATGTGAAAATAATAAATTTACTTAGTTTGATCTATTTACATTTGTAAATTTCAAAAATTTAAAACTAATTATAAATATGTTCATATTTTGAGGGACCAACTTGAAAGTTATTCAATTTTATACATAGATCTACATCTTCAAATTTTGCAGGGACCAAAGATGGTCAAATTAATTTCATTGTCTTCCCCACCAGCTCAAAATATATACATATATATAGTGCGTATGTATAATTCAAAAAAAAAAAATTAAAAACTTTTTTTATTTGAACTCATGAAACACGCTCCTCGGCCCAACACGCTCTTCGTCCATCTCGTTCTTAAATCCGAAGGAGGATGTTTTCGACGAGCATGAACACCCCCGTAGCATTAACGTCGACAAGGAAGAGCTCAAGGACGAGCTCGTCCAACCCTTACTACGAGCGGCCTAAGGCTTATTTTGATCAAGCTCCACAAATTGCTAATCAATGACAAATACCTTAGATTGAAATCGTTAAATGAAACCTTTAATGTGCATAAAAAATTGTGCATTTTCATTCTAAAAGTTCATCTCTGAATTTTATGCTAAATGTATAACTATGTAATGTATGCAAAACCCAAATTAATATAGTAGGAATAACAATTTGACACCTAATTTTAAATTTCTTATTAGCATTAGTTACTCAGAAAATTAAATAGTTATCTACGAGTATATATATTTGATTTCTTTTTAACACGGTAAATTCAATAAATAGAAAAAAGTGATGTATGCTTGGATTTACATTTTCTTCCTTATCCGGATAAGCTAATATATCTTGAAGCAGTCAGGTTAGGTAATTAGGCAGAATGGTAACTTGAATAACAAGCAATAATTACTGCACAGTAAACAAAATACGAGAGACAAACATCTCTTGCTTCAAAGAGAAGCTTATGCTCCATTTGCCATAAAGATATTAAGCGAGGATAGGAGTAGTACAATCAAATTAATTGTTTAGGCTCCAGTAAATGTAATTCTGCATCGGATTCAGTAAAAAAAACATTAAAAAAATCTATGAAAATGCGAGCTGAATTTAATGAGTCGTCTTGGAGGATAACATAATAAACCCCACTCACTGTCTGTGTGTGTGTTTTGGTGATGCTTCTGCAACTTGGCCCTCCTTTTCACAATGGATCTTGAACCTAAGCCATATTTTAAATTTGATTATTAATTTACTCGGTAGTACGTACAGTAATATCTTTAAATGTAATTTATTCTAGTTTTGTTAATTTAGGGATTATTTACAGATGGATACATGGGGATTAATTCTTAGTTTCCATTTTACATACATAGGCCGGGATTAATTCTTAGTTTTCCTAATTCATCATTGCCATAACCAATCCGTTGCATGTTATTATTTTAATCGATAATCATTATTACCACTATTCTTATTACGAGTTCGTTTGATGAATGATAGTAACAAATTTCTTTCATACATATACATTCCCTAAAATGTTTATATATACTTGTGTTATGTATTTATGTAATTAATGGACATCGGACATAATGCATGGGGTTATTCCTCATCTCCTTGAAAAACCTAAAAAAAACAAACCGAACCAAGAATATATATTGTTTATATTATTTCGTATTTATATCATTTTATACTCATTCTCATTAGATATGTTAATATAATGGATTTTGTTAGTATACAAAACATTATTAATTATATGTTTTATGTGAAATTACACAACAAGATCGTTTCGGTTCAATCAATTGCAAATTGAAACAACACGTCAAATATATAAATAGTTATATACGAAGGTTATTTGAAATAAATATTAAAAATTTGTTCAATTTATTATAATGGATTTATCATCATTGTTGTATTGTTTTTGTTACTTATATTGTTTGGATAATTTATCGATGTTGTACCATAATCATAGGGTATAAACTTTAAACTTTTTTAGCTCAAGTTGGCTCAAACTCAAAATGGTTAAAAACCGATTAAACCCGAAAAATCGAACCGAAAAAGACTCAAACCGAAAACTAATGGTTTTAGATTTCAAAAATTGAATTATAGCGGTTCGGTTTTCGGTTTTAGTCAAAAACCGAACCGTACTCACCCCTAGGTTCAAAGGTCTTTTCACTCTTCAAAGACAACATAACACCCGAAAAAGAGTTAATTCGAATCAAGTCAAACTCACCTATCTTATTCTTCCTTTGATATGAGATCATCCATGAGTGATCTATATCTAAGGCATCACATACCAACCATGGATTGGCAATGAGCAGCACTGATCTTTTATAAGACATTTTTTTCCTTCTCGATGCTAAACCATAATATGGGAAAGCGTCCTTTAAGCAACAATTACTGGTCTAACCAAAACCGAATCCTATCTCCATTTCACACACACCTTTAAAGAGACTGTATAAGTATTTTCCAGCCACTTAAACTTTAAACACAACGACAATTAAAGCCTTTCGACTTTGTCCACTTTTAAAATTTCAAAGTCAAATTTTACCAACTTTGACCATAAATATGTAGAAATAAAAAAGTGTGTAGAACTATAGTATGGACTTTCATAATTATTTTGTAACACCACATTTGTCCACGGTAACTAAAAAGTTAGCATAGACAAATGAGGTGGTATAAAATAATTATGAAAGTTCACACTTTCTACACACTTTTTAGTACGGAGAAATTTGTACACACTTTTATTTCTACTTAGTTTTACACACAAAAAAAGTGACAAAATTTTTAATTTGTTCACACTCACTAAAATTGTGGATAAATCATTAGTGATACAAGCAAAACAAAATCTTTATTGGAATGGGAAAAACTTTTTACTACAACAAATGACAATGCATCATAAATGACTTAATTAGTTAAATAGTAATTATGAAGTGTGAAAAACTTTTTCTTATCCCCACAACCCCCAATCTTTATTGGAATGGGAAAAACTTTTTACTACGACAAATGACAATGCATCATAAATGACTTAATTAGTTTAAATAGGAAAAACTTTTTCTTATTAGCGATTAGTGAAGGAAGTTTAGATAGAAGTGGGACTCGGGTAACGAGTGATCGAGTGAAGGTGATGAATCCACAATCCAACACTACTAAGACATGTTGAAACACATGGAAATTTATATGGAGGCTCTATATTTAATGAATAAGGAAGTATTTTTTTTTTAAAGGTGTGATCATTTGCTCGCAATGAGGAATCTAACTTACGTTGTCTTAAACGGGTTCGTACTAGAAATGCATCTCACCCTCTATACCTAGTAGGAGGAGACACCTCCAACTAAACCGTCTGAAGGCACGACATTTAATTGGAATAAAACTCAGCCCCGGCCCCTCTGCAGGACTCAAACTTGATTCACTGGAGACTTTTATTTGTAAAATACCTTGAAATGTTTTTCCCATGTCTTGAACTCAAAATCTCCAGCATAAAAAGTTGGTGCTCAACCATTGAGTTACAAGGGAAAATGTATCAATTTGATAGATCAAAGTTGTAGTATTATGGGTGTAATAACACATATGGTCTTTAGGGAAAATGTATCAATTTGATAGATCAAAGTTGTAGTATTATGGGTGTAATAACACATATGGTCTTTAGGGAAAATGTATCATTTGAAATGTTCTTCCCATTTCTCTTTCTTTTTCCTTGTGTTTTTTAATTTAGGGGTGTTTGGTATTGTGATTATAAAACAAAATCTGTGTTTTCAAAATAAATTATGTGTTTTTAAAACTGCGTTTTGAAAAAGCATCCAGGTACATGCTTATCCAAAACTGCGTTTTCATAGCTAATAATCATTTTCTCATACAAACACTTCTTAAGATTATTTACGTTTTACATCTAGATAATCACTTTATAACGTCATCCCAAGTTATGTAACATAACCCCATGTTAGGTTAAGATAACTTATGCTAAACCTCTTACTGTCAAATCGTGACATGAAATTTTTAACGAAATTCACCTTAAATATAAAATAAAATAAAATCGATGCCTAAAACTCCCAAATAGTTTGAGCTCAAATTTTATGTGTTAATGTTTTGGGCTAGTAGGGCATACAAGTCTATGTTGACTTATGTTAACTTGTTTGCATTACTACTATCAGAATATACTCTCTTTTTTTTTTAACTAAAATTGATTAAAAAAAAAAGGTTATATATGGTATACAATGTCATAAGAAAGATTAAATGAGTTAATTATTTTGTCAATTGAAAAAAAAAATGTATAAGAAAGATTAAATGAGTTAATTATTTTGTCAATTGAAAAAAAAAATGTATAAGAAAGATTAAATGAGTTAATTATTTTGTCAATTGAAAAAAAAAAAATCTATCTTATAAAATTGACTTTGAAATTTTTATTAATAAGATTTCTTCTAGAATAAAGAATAAGAGTTTTTGTTTGAGACTTTAAGAAAAGGAACCTATATTTAATTTCTCCTACTTCTAGAGCATCGAAAAAGGTTAAATCGTCTTTGAAACCGATAAGATGAGGGTAGTGGAGACGATTATATTCTTACAGCCATAGACGTTAATTACAGTTGCCTAATTGGCGTGCTATCGGCATACTGATAAGTGTATTTAAGTAATTTAGAAAAGGATCCAAAATGTTAATTTGGTTTATTTTGTATATATATGTATATATATATAGTGTTAAATTTTATTATATTTTGAAAATTTTAATTACAGTCATAGGGTTGTTATTAACATGCATGAAAGAATTGTACGAGTACCTTTTATAAGTTTACTACTTCAATTTTATGGTAAAAGTGTAATTAGTTCTTGCACAATTTCCATTTACAATAAGTTAGCAACCGAATCAAGTGTCCGAAGAGATCAAAAAGGAAAAGGGAACGAAAAGAAGCAAACTTTTGAATTTAAAAAAAGAACAACGTACAGCTTTTTAATACATGCATGTGTTTGGGAAAATGGAGTATAAGATACACAGAGGCTAGAACGTAAGGTAGTCAAGGCTAGAATCAAGGGAGGAGCATCATCTAGGATTTGATTAATGGTTAATTTAATCGGATTAAAAAAAAAAACAAAATCTTGGATGTTGTGACTTGTGACTATTTTTTATTTTTTATTTACTTTTACTATAAACAAAATGTAGCAAATCATCGAATACATAAAACCAAATACAAATTAAAGACTAAAAATATATCTTTTTTAATGGTAACCTAAACGATTTTGTCGAACTCCATGTACTTGATATTATTTGTCTTATTTATTTTAAAAATGTTGGTTAAGCGTTCACTTGGCTCAATGGCAATGGGGCCGAACTCCAAGATTCAAGACTAATAACAGCTTGCATTTTAACTTCGACAATCCAAAGGCAAACTGATCAACTTCAACTTAAATAAAAAAATCTTGGGAAGTTAATTTTTTTTTTTTTTCGATTTTTTATGTTTTGGCCCTTGTGGGCTGTGGCATTGTGGGGATTGTATTTTTGCACAATATGGTTTCTAAATCCTAAGTGGCTAAGTTACTTTGGGTCAATATTAATCGATGATTGATGCCAAATTAATATCTTAAAGTGTTGAAAAGATTCCATAATGCAAATTATTGTTTGAGGCTTGTATAATTTTATTTTCATTGTCGATCGTTTGGAGGAGACAAACAACTCGGATAATTAGTATATATAATCCTTGAACAAATTGTTACATAAAAACACCATAACTCTACAATATTCACAACCAATGAAAGAGTGTTTTGCATTTATATATACTGTTTGTGTTTATCCTTTTGAATCTTTGATTTGTAAAGGTTTTTTTTCTTTCAAAAGAACAACTAAAATAATGTTAGGTATTCCTGGGTGACGTTCAAATGGTTAAAGGTACACACAACTTGACACAATATTCTAGACGCATCTTGAGACTTGAACTGCGAGGATTGCAAAAATGGCGAAAAAAAACTCACGTCAACTAGACATGAGAAAAACCCTCACCAACAGAGGCCGAGCCACCGTTTTTCATTCTGTGGTGTTTTTGGTGCAAGCCCAAATAAGTCTCAAGGAAAAAACGAAACTCGAAAGAAAGATGCAAATAAAACATGCTACAAGTGGTGGATCGGGTTTTTAAACCATTCATCCCGAGTAATAACAAGCTTCTTACACCTGCTCGTATCCCATAGATGTGACTGAGTAACGATGATGTCAAATAAATAATTCGACCCATTCGAACCCGAAGAAAACACCTGATTGTTCCGATGCTTACAGATGTTCCAAATCATACAAAAAATGATAGCTTCAATGCACCTCCTAACTTCTCATTAAGGGAAACCCCCACTAACCCGTCCGCATAATTGTGTAAGCACGAAAATTAATTAATGATAAGACCTAGTACTACTTCAAGTTTGAACATAGGACTTCACAAGCCCAAAACCTTCATTGGCATTCCCGAACACATTACCTTTTAAATGGGGTTTATGTCCTTTTCCAACTGAGCAAATACTCAAGGACTGATTAGTTTTTTTATACATATAATAGTTAAAAATATTGAAGAAAACACTGGAATATAATTGTAACACCCCAATATTTTAAGGTAATAGAAAATTAACCCTTTTTGTAGTTTTGACATTTAATTAGTTTCCTGGTACTTTGTTTTGAGTTAAGAGGTTAATTTAGTTGGAACTTTAGTGGCTAGCGGATATTAAACCCATTAAAAATTTTGTATGGGACGTGGCCTTCTAGTGATGAGCCAGGCAAACACTTTTGTGACTCATATTTCCCACTTCAAGTTCACTTCTTTCCCAACTATCCCATTTGTCTCAAAATTCTTCCATTGTCCATGCAATTGAATCTTCATTCATAAATTAAAGAATTTCAATCCTACAACTATATCAACAATCATCTCCTATTGTGTTAGAATTGTAATTTGGGGCTTTCTTGGAGGTGGTGGTGACCGATTCTTTAAGGAAGAAAAAGAGGAAGAATTCTAATTTGAAAACCCTAATTCTTTGTTTCCCATTCTTGAGGTATAGATTTCATAACCTTAGTTTGATTTGTCATTAAAATTAGGGTTCTTAGCCTTAGAGTTGGGGTTTTTTTGCTATTGGGGTTTTCAAGTAAAACTCTAACTAAATTTGAATGATATATGGATTATTGATTGAAAGAATTTGTTGTTAGTGAGAATCCCCTTTGGTAAAAATCTCATGGTGTTTGGCTAGTGTTTATAAAATAAAGCTTTATTTTGAGAAATTGAAGATTGGTTGGAAAGTGTTTAGTAGCCAAACACCATAATCTTAGAGTTGTTGAATGTAAGTAGTTGAGTCATGGAACTCATAGATGATATGTGATTACTCTTGTATAGGTGTTGAAGATTAAATTGTTGATCTTGTAGCCTTGTTGTGTCAACTAGCCAAGTTTAAGGTGAGTGCATATGCATATAATCATGTTCTTGTTACTAGAGGTCATAGGTGGGTAAATTCCTATGACCCATTTGATAGTTGTTTGTTAGAACTAGTAGGTGGGTAAATTCCTACTAGTCAATTTGTTTATAAGAGCTAGTAGGTGGGTAAATTCCTACTAGCCAAATTATCGATGGCCATGTTGAAAATGAATGTATGTTGTTTGAAATGTATGAAAAGGCTAGCTTGCTAGGCTTATATGGTGCTTGATGCACAAAGTTGAAATGACATGATTATGATTATATGTGTATGCATTCACTAAGCGTTGCTTATGTTTTAGCTGTTTAACTCTCTTATAAGAGTTGGTAGTAGCAAAGGTAAAGAAGTGATCGAGTGAAGTTAGAATCTGGAAGCTCTTGCCATTTGGAAGGTTGGCATTTTGGATAATTTGGGTAGATGATCCCTTTTGATACCCATTGGCTTTTGATACATGTTCTTTGGTCAAATTATTTTGGATGAACTCCTGAAAAGTTGTAGTTGCGTTGGAAACTTTAGTAATGGTAGAATTTGTAACTAACTTGACAATTACCCAAGTAGGGTTATTGACCCGCTTGTGAAATTTTGTAGTCAAAAGTCTTGTAAAAAGGAATGATTTCAGTGTATGGGTGATTTATATGCTCTAAAGGTCATGTTTTGGTATTCGGAAATGTTGAAGTTGAAATGATGTTTGGGTTTAACATTTAGAGTTAAGTGCGGGAAAACCTGATTTTGAATAAGTGGTTTGCTGCAGGTAGCCCCCACTGCGCCGCAGTGGGAGCCTGTTTTAGCTCACTGCGCCGCAGTGGGCTTTTGGTTAATGTTTGCCGAGAAATAACATTGCGCCGCAGTGAGTGTGTCCTGCCTCACTGCGCCGCAGTGAGTTTTCTTTCACTTTTGCAGAGATTTTCCACTGCGCCGCAGTGGAGGTGTCTCGCCTCACTGCGCCGCAGTGGACAAAAAAAAATAAAAATAAAAATTTGATTGAAAAAAATTGAAAATTGATTGTTTCTTAAAAATAGGTTTGGGTCCTTACAATAATCATACAACAAGTGAAATTATCCAATCATATCTTTACTATACAATAATGCTTATATACCAATTGAGAAGAAAATTATATAAATTTAACTTTGTAAAATTTGAACTTAAAAATTTATGATTTTTAAGCATGCGTGACATCAAAATGTCACTAGGCTATTAAGTTGTCCTTAAAGACCGATTAGTAAATCTTAAACATGTCATTATGTGAATGAATTGGATAAAATGGGACAAGGTCATGGCTACCAAATGTCGTGGTGGGCTAGGGATTGGATCTTTGGATGCCTTAATAAGGGGCTTCTTTTGAAATTGAGATTGCGTTATGTGAATGCTCCTGATTCGTTGTGGGTAAAGATATTAAATAACATCCATAAACCACATTCGTTTTTGGTCTTGGACTAATGGTGGTTGCGTGACAAAAGGAATTTGGTACCAAATCTCGAAACTGGCTACTGATTTGGATTATCAAAATGTCATTCCCTTACATGCCTTAATGTTAAGATCGGTAATGGGAGCACAATTTGTTTTTGGCATGATACATGGTGCGGCCACGCACCCCTTCAAGTCAGAATGCCCCGTCTTTATAGTTTGGAAAATAACAAGTCATGCAAGGTTTCAGATCGATGAAACAATGGTCAATTTTTGGCTTAGTGTCGACAACCTATTAGGGGAGGAGCGGAGGAAAGTGAATGGATGATGGCATTGGAATTTATCGAACTCTTCAGACTTTGTTGTTAAAGATGTTCTTGAACATGTTGACCAATATACACTACCTAATGGACCTTCCACTCGTTGGAGTTATCTAGTGCCTAGAAAGGTAAATATTCTAGTTTGAAGAGTGCTTTTAGATCGTATTCATTCTCGAATGAACTTATTTTTAAAGGGTATTGATATTCCTTTGGTTATTTGTCCTTTGTGTTCGAATTCCATTATTGCAAGCAAACTGTGGAGATTGATGTTTAGCTGGCTTGATCTTCAACCTTTTGATATCTCAAGTTTCGAAGATGTTTTCCAATGTATCGACGACATGCACATTAAGTCCATCAAGAAGATGTGTATTGAAGCTATCTTGTTTTGCATGATTTGGGCTATTTGGAAATATCGGAATGATCAAGTTCTCTCTCCAGGTAAGAATCGCTCGGACTTTTTGTTTGATTTTATTGTGGCTCAATCCTACTTGTGGGCTACGACTAGATGTATCCATATTTCACGGGATGAGTGGTTTCAAAACCCCCTAAATTTTTTGTAACCTCTGTTGAGCTTGTACGTTGTCATTTCATGTTTCTTTTTTAGATATCGTATTTGTAATTGTACTTATTAATACCATCAAGTATTTTGCTTGATGCTTTTTACTTTATAATATAATGTCGTTCAAAAAAATCTTAAGCATGTCATACTAAAAAAATCTGCATGTAAAACGATAAGTAAAATATAATTAATGATTCTTTATCTAATTTTATATACGGTTTCAATTAATTTTAGAAAGAGATAACGGGCAAACCAAAATCCAAGCGGCAACTTTGATTAATCATATTTTTCGCTGATATATCTCTAGTTTCAAAATGACGTGTACGCCAGCAGTCCACCCATTCCATGCTAACTAGACAATATCGCCGGTATCATTTCATATTATTATATATACTAAAAAGCATGAATCGGTTTGCGTGCGCCACACATTTTCAACACTTTTAGTCCCTGTCGTTAATATTGTTGCAGCAATGGTCCTCATCAGCTAACGGCTGTTAATTTTTTCCTGCAATTATAGTCCCTGTCGTTAATTTTGTTACAACAATGATCCCTATCAGCGAACTCTAACCTTTTAACTTTAGGTTTCTTAATATTTGCCACATAACTTTAACCTTTTAACTTTTGTCACATAACTTTAATTTCTTTTACTTTTAGCACAAAAGTTTGCTTTTATTTAGTTTTTAAACATATGTTTTTCTAACTTTTGCCACGAAAGTTTCATTTTTTTACTTTTTATGACGGAAACTTTTAACTTTTAACTTTATTTCACTTAAATTTAATTTCTTTTATTTTTGGCATGAAAGCTTTGTTTTATTTAGTTTTTAAACTTTTATTTTTCTAATTTCTTCCATGAAAATTAATTCTTTTTACTTTTTATCACAGAAACTTTTAAACTTTTACTTTTTGTTACATAACTTTTATTTCTTGCACGAAAATTTTGTGTTATTTACTTTTTATGCATTTGTTTTTCTAACTTTTGTCATGAAAGTTTCATTCTCTTTACTTTTTATCACATAAATTTACGAACTTTTCGACATTTTACTTTTTGCCACATCACTATTATTTTTTCTACTTTTCACACAAAGTTTTGTTCTATTTACTTTTTATACTTTTATTTTTTCAACTTCAACCACTAACGTTTCATTTTTCTTTACTTTTTATCACATAACTTTTTACTTTTTAACTTTTGCCACGAAAATTTCATTTTATATAATTTTTCACATGTTTACATGTCACGTAATGTCTCCCGGGGCAACGCCTGGGGACAAAAAACTAGTTTTATAACAAAAATTAAGATGTATGTCGTATAAGTAAAGAAAACTATTCATTTTTAGGATGCATAATTATGAAATAGGTAGCCGCAATTTTTGTTTCTTATATTGTTTACAAGAATGAATGTTTGATTTCCATTAACATCAACCACTATATATAGCTTTGAGTCTTTGACTATCTTATATAAGCTAATTAAACGTTAACTTTTGCTTACCAATAGCTTTTTCGAATTTGTAATTGGCCCAAATTCCAAACGGCAAGCAAATTTGATGTATGTAAAATCATTCACTGCTTCAATCATGGAATTTTAAATCATAATTATTCTACATACTATTAGATGTTGTTAATATGGTGTCTCCAATGTTAATTAGAACTACTCACTAGTTATTTAAATAAAAATAACTGTATAACCCTTTTTGAGGTGTAATTGGAAATGTTTGAACACGTTAGATTGCTTATTGGAAAACAGGTTGAAGTTTTAGGAGAATAATTCGTAAATAAAGCGTATTTAAAGTATTTTATTCTTTATAGGAAAACAACTTTACAACTTTATGCGTATATAACAAAAAGTACGAACTTAGATATATATTTATATAAAAAAGACCCATTTGGTTTTCATAAATTAACTTGATGGTCTAAAAGGAGCTGAATAAAACTATTTTATATTATTTCCTTTTGTCCCATTTTATGCGTTTTGAAGTTTTTTTTTTTAGAAATTTGATTGGTAATATTTTTTTTAGTAGTTTTTTTTTTTTGAAAGGTGAATTTCGTTGGAAGCTTCGTGTCGTGGTTCGACAACGGGAGGTCTAGCATACCTTTTTTTAACCGATCCGCGCAAGAGAGCTCCTTTGAAGTAAAAATGTTTATTCCAAATACCCGACGGAGGGAAACCCTCTACTAATCCGCCCGAATGGACGACGATTAATAGGGGTAAACCCTGCCCTTTCAGACTCGAACTTTGGTGAACCCAAGTCAAGCCCTCATAAAGTGACTTAATTCTTATGTCCTCCCTAAAGCTTGAACACAATACCTTATGCAAGGGAATGGTCTTTCAACCATTGAGCTAAAACTAAATTAATATTAAATGTTTCTGAAAACTAAATTAAAAATTCAATTCATTAATATAGTTTATATCAAGTGTTTTTTTAAAAAACACACACAAAAAATACAATTAAAGTTGAAAAAAGAATTTAAAAATCAAATTGGAATATTTAAAACGTTTTTTCACTGAAGAAAATAAATAACTTGAATTAACTTCATATTTTTTATTTAGTTGAAAAGATAATGAATCCTGTTAACAAATAAATTGTATTTAATTTTTCAATTGTGTTGAATTCGGGTTTGTAATCTTGAATTGCCGACTTAATATGTAATCAAATAAAACTTTTAACTGTCGATATATAATATGGGAGCACATATTAGTACCATTACTTTTTATGAGTGTACCATACTGTACAACTGTTATAGCAGACAATACAACTATATAATGCGTAATAATGGTAGATTAATAAAGAGTTGTGGTACCATTATCAATTCCCATATAATATGGGTGAGTTATTTTCAGAATTCATAAAAAAACCCAACAATTTTGGACCACACATTCTTTTTCTTTTTCTCTCTCTTTAATTAAATAATAAAATTCACCCAAATCATTCAAAATGTTTTATCTTACAAACCGTAAATCATTAGACAAAACAAAAAACATGGGTAGTCTTAAAATTTCGTCCTCTTTCATTAGAGATCTAATTTGATATACTTTTGACGACTTTTTAATTTTCGTTTTCTTTTGGCTCCGCCCTTAATCTTCATTGTTGTGTACATATGTTCATTCACTAATTTACATGTAAAAACAATGATCCTACACATATCTAGGTACATAGAGGAAAAAAACGAAAATTAAAAAGTCGTCAAAAGTATATCGAATTGGATTTCTAATAAAAGAGGACGAAATTTTAATACTACTCATGTTTTTTGTTTCGTCTAACGATTTACGGTTTGTGAGATAAAACATTTTGAATGATTTGGATAAATTTTATTATTTAATTGAAAAGAAAGAAAGAGAAAAAAAAAGTGTGGTTCAAAATAGTTCTTGAGTTTTTTCTTTTTTTTTGGTTTTTAAACAACCCTTATATATATATATATATATATATATATATATATATATTGTTGATGATGAGTTGGAATTTTAGCAATAATTTCTTTAATATGTAACAATATATTGTATGTAAAAAGACTAAAAACAATATTTTCATTTTTTTTTATTATCATTAGCAATGTTATATATTTTTCAATTGTCAAAATTGTGGAGTGAACTTAGAGGAGATGTTTGAAGATATCTGTACATTTCATAATTTTTTTTCAATTGGTAAATTTCATTCTTTTCAAAAACATCATGTGAATCAAACATGTTTTAAATAATTTGTGTTTGAAAATTTAAACATAATTGATTATTTCCTCACCAATACTATTTCAAAGTAAATTGTAACTACCACCGAGTGTATTGCCAATGCGTTAGTGAAAACTCGAATCCGTGTCTAGCTAAAAGGGAAAGTCTTGTGTCTCTACGAGCTTGACTCGAATCATGGTCTCTAAAGACTGATAGTTGCGGCTAAAATGTGTGTCAATACACAAATCAAGTACAATAAAAAGTCTGTTTATATTAATTTTTTTTAACGTCTGAATGGTCAGAGTTTCTTCATCCCACTTATCGGCTCATACTTCTTTTGTGCAGGATGTCATTCGAATTTTTTGGAAACCACGAAGGGAAAAAAACCTTTTATTCATCCGTCACGATAATTAATATGAATAAACATTGTTATTTCAAAATTTAAATTTGGGTGTTCAGACCCAAATGAGATACCATTAAGATTGTGTCTCAATGATAAAGTCTATGTATTTTTCTTACAAGAGTTTGGATGGTTAACAGTAGGGCTGTAAACGAACCGAATGAACACGAACGGGACCTTGTTCATGTTCGTTCGTTTAACTTAACGAATGGTTCACGAACAGATTAACGAACAAAATGACTTGTTCATGTTCGTTCGTTTGTGTTCATGAACGACTGTTCATGAGCACAAACGAACGAACACTAATGAACGAACACAAACGAACAAAATATTTATAAATTAAGTATTTTTATTTTAACTTTTTCTTAAATAATTAGGTATTAATAATATATATTATATAAAGCACATATTTATAATTGTAAATGAACATAATGAACAAATGTTCACGAACATAAACAAATTATTGTTCCCGAACAACGGTTCATGAACATAAACGACCGAACGTTCACGAACAGATTATTGAATGTTCACAAACGTAAATGAACGAACGAGAGCTTTGTTCATTTTCGTTCATTTAACTACACGAATAAACTTTCCGCCGAACAGTTCATGAACTGTTCAGTTCGTTTACAGCCCTAGTTAACATAGCATTAAAATGTAGTGTTAAATATGAAATGGAATGTACGGTTGGAGAATGAATTTTGTTACCAACAACGACAATGAAAGGCAAAAAGTTTACAGCTCATATGAAATGAAATAAACTGAAAAATGAATTAAATTGGTCAAAGGAGGAGGTTGAGGCAGTGATAATTTTGTTATGGAAAAATTTGACCGACATGATTTTAACGTAGGCAAGCGAGCATCCAGGGGTATCACGTGGCCCGGTGGTTTTTCACGTAATACGAGGTTAAACCATGTGCTGAGTCAGCAATTGCTTCTAGTTCACTCATTGGACCATTGTCTCTTGCCATCGATATGCCGCGACCACCTGTTGTTTTCCCGTGTGTCGTCGGAATCTTTTACTTCCCCGACCAACCGGCGTTCACCTTTTACCCCCTTCTCTCGGCTTAATTGAAAAGATATTTTCCACTCTCTTTTAATCTTTAATAATTATATTATTACTATTAATAATATTATTATTAGCCATTAATATATAAAAGAAAAAAGTAAATGATTATAATAATTGTGTTTGTTATATCGGATCCTATATAACTCTAATTTCCCCTTTGTCTCGTCACTTCAAGCCTCCAAATTCTTTTGGTCTTTCCTTTCCTTTCCTTTTTACATATATATATATTCAATTCAATTCCTCTTTCTCTTCTCTCAAACAAAAAACTCGACCCTTCATATATATATATATATATATATATTCTCCATTACTTCATACGCTCAACATCGAGTTATTTTCTATTGATAGCTTGAGAAAACAGCTTTTTTCTTTTCAAGGCCCAACTTTTGAAAGAAATTTATATTCGTGTTTTAATATCCATTCATCCAAGCTGTCCTAATCTTATCTCATTTCTCTTTTTGTTTTCGAATTGAAAGAGATCTTTTTAATGTTAATCTGGGTTTTTTTCTTTTTGATGACAGTTTGAGCAGTTGATAAGAATATTACCGGCCACTACTTTTTTTTTTTTTGTGTGTTAGTATATGTAATAAATTAAAAAAAAATAAAAATGGATAGCTACCAAATGTTGCGTCCTGTGAAATACACACAACACAAAAACGTGACTACAATGGTGGCTGCAGCTAACCCATCAATGGCTGCTGCTGCTGCTGCCAAGAATAATAATAACAATAAAAAGGTTTCAAGTCCGTTGCCGAAAGTTGTACGGATATCAATGACTGACCCAGATGCCACTGATTCTTCCAGTGATGATGAGGACGAACTTTTTGGAAGAAGGCGTGTTAAAAAGTATGTCAACGAGGTTAACATCCAAACCTCGTGCAAGCCGGCGGCGGTTGGCGGCCGGAAAAAGAGTAATGGGAAAATCGTTAATAATAATAATGAAATTCAATTAGCAGTAGGAAAGCAGAAGGTGGGGATGAAGAGCGTGGGTGGAATAAGGAAGTTCCGGGGAGTAAGACAAAGGCCGTGGGGTAAATGGGCGGCTGAGATTAGGGACCCAGCCAGACGTGTCCGCTTGTGGTTGGGTACTTACGACACGGCTGAGGAAGCTGCCATGGTGTACGACAATGCTGCTATCAAACTGCGTGGGCCCGATGCTTTGACTAACTTTGTCACCCCACCGCCTAAAGAGCCGGAAGTCAGTGTTCCGTCGACTTCCGGTTACGAGTCCGGTGATGAGTCCAACAACCTCCCTTCACCGACTTCCGTGTTACGGTTTGAAAGCGAGACCAACTCAAAAGAACCAGAAAGTCAGCAGCAATCTGCTGGCGGGTCTTGTCCACAAAGATTTGATCATGATGGTTTTAGTCCGGTTCATCAAGATATCGAATCGGGTCATCATTTTGCAAGTGAGCATTTGGAAATAGAAGATGATGTTCCATTATTATTGCTGGATAATAATCTACTATTTGATTTCCCAACATCCGAACCGGTGGTCGACCAGTTGTTGCTGGAACCGTATCTATTAAGACACTCTTCTCCCGTCAACGAGTTTGACTCCCGGTCATCATTATTAATAGAATACGCAACCGAAGATAGTTTTGGAGCACCAATATCATCATCATCAGAATATGTAACGGAGGATAATTTTTCTGCATTTGAAGACCCCCAAATATGGGATGATCATAACACCACCACCAGCTTGTTATGGCCGGATGAGCATTTTGGTGTTTGTAACGACATGGTTCTCGATACCACGTCGTCGTCCATGCTCAAGGTTGATGATTACTTTCAAGATATTACGGGCGACTTTCTTCCTGCGGCTGATGTTCTCATGACCGGGTGTTTTTAAACAACCCTGTCATTCCGTTGGGCTATTTTCGAGCCCAACAAATTTTGCACTCGTCACAGTTTTGTTTGAACGACATCTAGTTCCTTATCGTATTAGTACTTACTAGCCTATAGCTATATATTAACTAGGATTCTTTTCGTTTAATTAATTTATCTATCTTCCAAATGTGAAGATTTGAGTGAGCTCTTGTTTGAAAGAATTAATAAATAAAATATATATTAATAATACGTGTGATCTTTAATTTATATCCAATATACGAGTATATAGTTATAGTGATATCTTTTTCAATCATCTTGTTAATCTCTTTGTCAACTGTTGTTTGAGTACATAATATAGATAGCGGGTTTATATGGCGGAACAATTAACTTTCATGAAATTTATTTTTGGCAAAATTAAATTAATCATGCTGTATTAAACAGATTAAAGGGTTTACAAGTAGTAGAGATATATCAAGTGAAAATTAGTATTAACAACACTCGGGCAGGCGTGATTTGCGCTACATGGCGATATTATTTTGACCGGTCGGTGGTCAGTCTGAAAAAACAAGGATTTAGTGGGCGATTTGGTGTGCCAATTTAAATATATAACATAATTAATAAGCACGCGAGGTGGAGGGTGGGGCGGGCTTCACACATATTTTCCGGCCCGACCGCTTCTCTCTTGTAACGTGCAACTCTGTAAAGGCTGAAAGAAAGTAATGAGAAATTTTGTAGGGGTAGTGGACTCACTCGACAAAATACTCGTATTTATTATTACTTTATTATATTTATATTTCTTAATAATATTTATTATTATTTATAAATAAAAACATGAATAAAATGATCTACAGTGTCAGCTTATTTAGTGTTATAATGAGCAAACCCGTCAACATTTAAAAATAACATGGAACGGATTTTGAGTCCAAATAGCTCAAATCCGATTAACTCTACCAAATAACACATTTAATTATCGGGATACCCCTATCAAGTCAGATTATACACCGATAACTAATTCGGTATTCGATACAATACCCAAAACTCAATACAAAGTTCAATCTTGTTTTTAGTTTTAGTTTGTAGTTCGGGATCATTTGGGTACTACTTGTACCAGCTAGATTTTAGTAGCAATTATTATTATTATTATAAAAATTTATTATTATATAAAGCTTTTTGAAAAAGATTTAGAAATCTATATCTTTACTACTCTTTTATAAAAATTATTCACCCTCTACAAATGGAAAGTGTAACTCAAATGTTACATACGAAAATACTAAATTACCCTTAATAAATACCTAGTATAGAAAAAAAAAATTAAATTACTAAATTTGCCTTTAATGAATTAATTTACACCCTAAACCCTTATTTTAATAATTAACACTTTAAGCCCATATCATTTTAAATATTTCACTATCGTCTTTACATCAACCTACGTCACTTAACACCGCCACCACCGCCAATAATACCGTCACCGACACTACTAGACCTCCGTCCCCGCCACCACCGCCACCTTGCGCGAATATCATGCTCGTACTTACGTATATATATATCAATAGATATCCCCAAACCCAAGTAAACTCTTGTCTACAACACCGAACTTGGTCTAGGTGGCACTCAAAAAACATGTGCGGTTTGATGCCAATTGAGGTAGTTTTTGTCCACATGGGTAAGTTCGGTGTCTACAACACCGGACTTCAATGTACGTGGACAACTTCGGTGTCTACAACATCGGACTTCTTAGTTTTACAAATATAATGGGAGAAGTTTCTAGTTACACCAATGACGGAAAATATAGTCCTATCCGTACAAAAAATTCCTTTAGATCCCCAAACAGTCAAGGCCTCTAATTTCAGTGCAATTACGTTGAAAATAGTATTGGACTCTTTTCTTTTTACGACTAGTGATGGATTAAAAAAATTCACTTCCCAAAAAGCTAAAAAGTAACTTTATGCAAGTATTTAAAACGTTTTTACACCTACATAAGGTAGATAACTTTTTATAACTCATTTGTTTACGAGATTTTTTAGTTTATTATTGTCTGTTCCAAAACCGGATCAAGGAGTGTTTTCACTAAAGATTTTTAAAAAAATTCTTCAAATTAGTCTCGTTTAAAGCCACTAAAATGGTTTAGCCGGCTCTAATGGCACAATACGTCATTGTCATATGTGATGAAGCCAAGGTAGCTACCAATCCATCTCGTATTTTCATCTTATATAAAATAGAAAGAAATGTGAGAGTTTAATTTTGGATATATAACATATACGGAGTATATAATTTGGGTAGGCCGGTTGAATGTCATGTGGGGTTTATGACAAACCTTAATATTCACTCAAAGCTAGTTGTGTTTGTCCATCACAAGAATATATGAATGAAAAACCACATCAAAACCTCCCTCATTATTATGTCTCAATCTCAATCCTCGATCATCTAATTTTAATAACAATATATTAATAAAAAGACTCCGCTCAAAACTATAATAAATTATGCCAACATATATAATCATGAGAAGTGATATCATATTATAAAATCCAGATTAGGATTCCCTAAAGTTTTTTCAAGAATAGTTGGGAAGATCTTGACTCTTAAAGACATGAAAATCAGAGTCAAGATTATCCGAACTTGACTAGTAAAGTCGGGATAACTTTAACGAATGCCCTTCCATAAGATCTAGCCACCTACAACAAAAATACAAATTTAATAATATAATATATAACTGTAATATACAAATATGTAAGAATTGTTGTAAATGGTTAAAATTTGTTTTAATAATATCATTACCCTATAATCATATCATATATTACGGTGCTGGATAATCATATCATATATGTTTATTATGCATGACAGGTGCTTAATAATTTATTACGGTACATATAGTATGCAATTCATTTTCTATACAGTGGTTGAGTATTCTAAAATAAGTATTAAAGTAAAATAAATAAGACAAGATCATGAACCTTAGATTATGGTTAAATTGATGTACGATGATTTTCATGATGCACGGTGATTAATTATCACTGAAGAAAAAAACTAATTGTTTTATTTATTTTATTTGTTTTACTTTAATAATTGTTTTATTTTACCTAAAGCCTATATTATATATATATATATATATATAAAATAGGTTTTTCTTCAGTGATAATCACCGTGCATCAACAAAATCATCGTACATCAATTGTTCCGTGAATCTTCGTGCATCAATTTAACCATGATCTAAGGGTCAACATCTTGTCTTATTTGTTTTACTTTAATATTTGTTTTACAATATCCAACCTATATATATATATATATATATACGGATATACCCTATATATGTATGTAGATTTAAGGTAAAATAAAACAACTATTAAAGTAAAGCAAATAAAACAATAGACATTTCTTTACTGAAAATTACCGTGCATCATGAAAATCATCGTGCATTAATATATACTTGTGATTCGTAAATTTTTGTGCATCAATTTTATCATGATCTAATGGTTAAGATCTTAACTATTTGTTTACTTTAATACTTATTTTACAATAACTAACATTTATATTATATATTTGTTAGGAAATGCATGCAGCATATAAGGTAGAGCGTGTGTAGGGCTTTAAGGAAATGAAACCGGAGTAATAATTTATCATAATTCAAGAAACAAAATCGGAACAATTATGGTTATGCATGTGTTATATGACCCATTTTTTTGTACTTTAATCAGTCACCTCCGTTCTTTGGGAAAATCTAATTAATTATAAAAGTAAAGTTAATTAAAAAGTGATTTAACTTTTTTTTTTATAAAAGGTGTGAATCAATCATCGCAGCGAAGACTCTAGCTTAAGCTAGTTTTACATACCTTCTCACTCTCTAATACCCGGTAGGAGGAAAAACCCCTTAACGAGCCGCCTAAAGGCACGACACTAATTAAGGATAAAATCATGCCCTTTCAAGGTTTGATCCTGAGACCTCCCCTATTAGAAAGAGACTATTTCCTTAAGTCAAACCACTGTAGTGCAAGTGGAAGTACAAAAAAAAAGTGATTTAACTAGAAGATTATCACCATATTTAGAATTTATTAAATTTTATTTTATTTTTTTCTTAATGAATGTATTTAATAATGAAGGTCATAATTTAATTTGCGTATTTATACTCAGCTACTTAGAGTTTGGACGAAGATCGAAATTAGTAACAAAATGGTCCAACATCTTCATATTACAATATTGAATATTTGTAATGACTTAAAAATGTATATATTTATTAGCAATTACATAAAACTTATATGGACCACAAAAAACGTGTTATTAACTTAGTGCTATTGAGACCCTTTTCTTCGATAGAGTTTAAAGGTTCGAATCCTACTCTAAGCATATTTTGGGGTGACAACATGTTTTTGATCTATACTTATGATGGGTATGGATAAGTTTCAACCTCCAAATCTCTGAGTGATAGTTATTTCTCATCGAAAGTTTTAAATTAAGGATCTATTCGGCGAGGGCTCTCTAGCATAGGTCCAATTAAAAAAATGTACGTCAGATGCCTATATCTCATGATATTCGCGAGCAATTCACACTTTAAAAAAACTTAAAATGTAAAGTTTTGAATATTATGCACCATTTCATGAAAGAGATATGATGATCGATGTTTACGTACTTTGATCCAATAAATACACACTAAAAAGGACAACTTTTTCTTTTTTCGTTGTTTTTCTTTATTTATAAATGATGTATATACGTCATTTATAAACAGTATTGACATTTAATTCAATCGTCGGTCTGAAAATGCATAGCCGAAAGGAAATTGTTAGGGTGGAGGGAGTGGTACCCAAGTACCCAACTCTACCTAATCCTTCCTCCAATTAAAACCTGCCAATTCACAACTAACCAATTCTATTCAATTCTTACCCAAATTACTGGGCAATATATACCCAATTCTTATCCAAATTATTTTTCTTTTTTCATATATTTTTTATTACATAAATATATAAACTTAAAAAATTAATAAAAACAATACATAATTGATTACACTTTAAAAAAGCAATACATAATAGTTGTAGGGACTAAAAATGTTTAAAATAAAAGTTAATAATATTATATATACATGTTTACAAAATTTTGAAACTACATGAACTAAACCTGCTAATGTTTAAAATATGTTGTCTTCTCAAAAAAAAGTCACCTGCAAAACAAAACTATACATACATGCATACTTTTTATATATATATGTAGATATAAAAACGAGAAGGGTTAAAAAAAACCAGGAGCAGTGGGGTAGGGACCACCTTCCCAACGTTCCAATTCTGATACCCAACACTCGGTTTCACAAGCCGATTTGATACCCGATTTTTATATCTGATTCGTACTCGAAGGGTGGGGGCGGTGTGCCCGATTGTGGTCGGGATACCCGACTAGTACTCCCTCCGGCCTTAGGGTGGAGGGAGTGGTACCCAAGTACCAAACTCTACCAAATTCTTCCTCCAGTCAAAACCTTCAAACTCACAACTTCCTAATTCTACTCGATCCTTACCCAAATCATTGACAATACATACCTAATTCTTACCCAAATTATTTTTCTATTTTCATATATTTTTTATTACATAAAATATATAAAATTAATAAATTAATAAAAACAATACATAATTCATTACACTTTAAAAAAGCAATATTTAATAGTTGTAGGGACTAAAAATGTTTAAAATAAAAATTTATAATATTACATATATGTTTTGGTCAAAAATTACCTAAGATAATCTACGTCGAAGACTTAGATCAATTATGTAAACCAAACTTTCGTTCGTGAGGTTAAGAGCTTGTAAAATATGTTTAGATTCAAAGATGCGTTTAAAACTAGTATGATAAATCAAGATTATGTTGACTTAAGCAAAAGAAGGTGGTCAAAAGTATTCGCAAACTGTATTATGATGAAATACGATGTAAATAATGATAAAAGAAACAAGATAAAGAAAGATAATCATAAATAAATGTAGTAAATAAAAGAGAAAGGATCAAAGAACACCGAGATTTGTTATCAAGGAAAACCCCTTAATCCTTTAAGGATTGCCGGCACAAAAACCCCGGGAGGAAGCAATCGTCCCTGCCTTTATTCTCTTATTAATTGTGTTAAAATTGATTACAATGATGAAGCAGGTTGATCGATCTTTCTAAGTGAGTAAAAATGTAAAGTAACGAGAGGTGTGTATGTGTTTACAAGTGTGAGCAGAAATAATATGGAGCAGAATGTATATCCCCTATGATCGATCAGACCCCTTGTTTATATAGAGCTAGGAAATAACAAACTATCCGAAATTAAAGGGATCCTCCTGGTCTTCGTCAAGTGAACGTTGCAGTGTATCTTGACTTGATATGATAGCCGTTGGAAGATATTCTCTCGTGTGAAAATTATCATGAACTCCGATTATACTGGCAGAATTGGTCTTCCTTGCGTGTTGATCAAATAAGACATGTGTTGAATCTCTTTGTACCGTTATAGATATTTTCCTTAAACTTTATATTGAGTATTCCAGAACCTGCATATTAATCTCACATGGAAACAATACTTGAAACATATCGTTAGTAATATAGTAACAAGTCATCAGAATATTCAAATATGTCAAGATCTTGGACCTTCAAGATAATGAAACCTGAAATTTCACCAATAACAATATCCATATTTACAAAATTCTGAACTACAGGGGCTAAACTTGCTAATGTTTAAAATATGTTGTCTTCTCAAAAAGGTCACCTGCAAAACAAAACTATACATACATGCATACTTTATATATATATATATATATATATAACGAGAAGGGTTAAAAAAAACAGGTGGAGTGGGGTAGGGACCACCTTCCCAACGTTCCAATTGTCATACCCAATACTCGGTTTCACAAGCCGATTTGATACCCGATTTTTCATACCCGAGTCGTACCCGAAGGGTTGCGGTGGTATGCCCGATTATGGTCAGAATACCCGACCCCTACCCGAGGGTACTCCCTCCGGCCTTAGAAAGGGAAGGAAATGAGTCACCATGAAAGGAATCCGTAACAACAATCTCAGCATAGCCCCCACGTGTTTAAACAATACATAGCACTTTTGTATAGAATTTATTTATTTCATCAATACTGTCTCAAAACAAGTGGTCTTCACACTCAATTGTCATAATAACAAAATCTAAACCTTGTTTTCGAATAACTTTGTACTATAAACTAACCACCAACAAGAAGAATGTTAGTTTAATAGACATAAAAAAAACGAAAGTATCAATAACTTTAAGTTTTAATAACTATATCCAAAGAGTGTGGGTAGTATATAAATAAACAATTTAACTTTAACAAAATATTTTTGCTATATACAAAACTATATGCATCATATGACTTCTCTAATATCATGTTTAATTTCTTCATGTATTAACCATTGAACTAATTACATAATTAAATACACCCTCCGTCTCATTTTAGTTGTTATGTTAACTTTGACCGTAAATAACTTTGTTTGTGTTATGTAACACTTGATATAAAATATATGAATGGATTAAGTTTTTAATGTACTTTTCGTTCATATAAGTTTCATCAACTACTATATAATACAAACAAAGTTATTTACGATCAAAATTAGTCAACATGACAACTAAAATGGGACGGAAGAAGTATATTTTATTTTCCAGGTATCAACCGTTGAACTAATCTTTAGACATGGTTTTAGGCCATGTTAGGCATATATATTGTTATGCCTGAGATTTTCACCTCCAAGATCTTTAGGTCCCAAGATCTTCGTGGTCCAAGATCTTCGTGGTCCAAGATCTTCGTGGTTCAAGATCTTGGGGCTTTAAGATATCTGACCGTTATTTCTTTGACTTAGCTGTACAAGAATGATTAAAACGGAAGACTTGCCCCCAAAGTCGGAATATATGGTTGAAAACATGTAGAAATGGCTCCACAACGTCCATTTACCAACTAATCAAGTCAAAGAGAAAAATCTGCTCAAGATCCCTGATTTCCAACTCCAAGATCCCAGATTTTTAGGATAGTTAGTTGGTTATTTTCTCTATAAAAGGGGCAAGTGATTGCAGGCTTAGGCACTTCATCTTAGACCAGAAAAAACACATATTTCTCTCTAGTTTCTTCTGTAAACACATCACACATAACACTTTTCATCATTGTAACACTTAGATCAATCACTTGCGCTCTCGAATTGTAATTAACTTCGATTTATAATAATAAAAGAATAAAGGCAGGGACGATTGCTTCCTCTCGGGGTTTTTATGCCGACAATCCAGAAGGATTAAGGGCTTTTCTTCGTCAACAAATCACGGTGTTCTTATTCCTTTTATGCATTTTACTTTATTTATATTTTGTATAACGTTTTTCTTATGATTATCGCCCATATCTTGCATTTTGCTTACTTTAGATCAACTTTTACAAAGTAATCTTTTTATTTACGTTCAAGTACATTAATTACTCATATTTTATGCTTTTATACTGTTTCTTAACGAATTATTAAGTATTATTACGTTTTAACATTTTTTTAGTCAAGATCTTGGCACTTTAAATGTTCATTTATTTGAATTTACAAGTAGATCTTTAATTTTACAGTCCTATCTTAATAAAAACATTCTTTTAAGCATTATTTTACATGATTATTTAATATCTAACAAATACGTTACATTTTCGCAATTATTTTGACACCTCAGTATACTAACCTTTTAAGATCTTTAAGCACACAACCTCATGAACGAAAGTTTGGTTACATAATTAGTCTAGGTTTTTAACGTAGATTATCTTAGATAATTTTGACCAAAACATATATCATTAATCATTGTTAGATCATCATATATGTCATGTCATATCTGCTTAAGTTTATACTTATCGAAATAGATACTCGTATATTAATGTAGAGTTAACTTATTTGATAAATATTCTTACTTCTGAAATGTAAGTCCAATATTAAATCTCAAATACAAACGTATTTAAGAATATTTAGGAGTAATATAGGGTAATTATAAGAGATTTACTCTTTTAAAATTGAATAGAATGATTAAATGTCAACTCACAAGTGATAGAAGTGATATCATTTCTCTCGCATTTTATTTGTATAAAATATAGGTGAATATTTAATTCATTTCCATCTTTTTTTGTTAATATATTGTTCTTTAATATAATAAACATGTGGATAAATTATTATAAAATAAAAGTGTATTTAGAGAAAGAAAGTTTAAAAATGAAATTTTCAAAAAAAGAAAAGAAAATAAATACCTTATAATTTAGCGTATCAAAATCTTGGTAGGAATTAAAAAGGAAGATAAAAACATTAATTAGGATGTGTCAAAATGATGGTATAATGATTGCCGAAAAATTGTATACACGCAGTGAGTTGTGTAGTGCGTGGATCATGGATTCATGGTGATGATGATGTTGGGACCTGAAGTCACGTGACTTGTGAACATATTTTTTTATATATAAAATAAATAAATATTTCTTTTTTTTAAGGTAAATTTCGCTTGAAAACTTTGTGTCGGATTTCGATGGCGGGAGGTCTAACATACGTTGTCTTAACTGGGTCCGCATTAGAGAGTTCACTCGAAGTAGAAATGCCTATTTCAAATACCCGATGGGGGGAAAACCCCCTACTAATCCGCCCGAATGCACGGCGATCAATAAGGGTAAACCCTGCCTCTTTAGACTTGAACCTGGGTATACCCAAGCCAAGCCTTCATAGAAAAACTTCCGATGTACTTCTCAAATCTTGAACCCAAAGCCTCCTGCTTGTAAGGCAGGTGCTCAACCACTTGAACTAACTTCTAAAGATTGAAATAAAAATCATCTTAAAATTGTAAAAAAAATGGCATATGTTATATAGTAATTTTCTTTCTTAAGCTTGTCTCTGATTTTTTTATATATCATCATCTCTTGGTTATAAGAATTTTTAAGATATTTAATTAGGAAGATTAATCATTTCCCTTATAACAGATAGATATGAGTATATTTTTAGTAATGACATAACGTAAATGAAAAGGTAAAGATATATTAGCCAAAGCATACTACAAAAATAACGCCAACAGAGAACATAAAAGATTATATTTCATGTCGTATGCATGGCTTGCTTCTATATAATTTTAAAATGCATTAGTCGCATTAACATAAAAGACATGGTAAACAGAATTGACGATGTTTCAATAAAAAAGTATTTTAAATGTATAATTTTAAAATGCATTAGTCGCATTAACATAAAAGACATGGTAAACAGAATTGACGATGTTTCAATAAAAAAGTATTTTAAATGCATCAAAAATTCCAACTTTAAGTTTTGTTTTATACTTTTACTAGTCCTAATACCCGTACGATGTACGGTAGTTATATAGATTGTATCATAAAGAAATATGAATATGTCTCATACATGATTCGTGAGTACGAAATAAAGTGTGGTTAAAATAGACCGATGATCGAAACTAAGTTATAATAAACAATATTGATAAATATAATATATGTTTAGTTAAAGTTTTGGATTTACATTAAATTTTTACAATCACATCAAAATCGAAACTTGTAAGCATAGTGGATGACGACAAATAGTCTTGTAATTTCGGATCGTAAACTTCAAATTTTGAAGTATTTATGCTAATAACTTATTATAAGTAATATAATTGATAGGAGATGAAGAATTAAGAAATAAAAATAGACAATTTTATTACTGGGAAAAAGATCAATCAAATATGGCTATTATGTGTTATTCAGAATTTAATTTAAATCTAATAAGAAAATTGAATTTATATACTATTAAAAAAAACAGGCATACTTTAATGTGTAATATCATCTTCTCGAATTTCGGGTAGGCATCCTAGGTTTTTAACAAGGTCTTGAGTTTAGGGATGACAAGTCTTGGGGTTTTTTCTTTTGAATACTTGTAACGGCTCATGGTCAACATCTCGTTGTCTAGGGCACGCGCAAGGCTTCACCACTATACGGTAATGTTTCTCTGATGTCGCATACCGACTGAATGTTCGAAAAAAAATAAAAATAATAAGGTCTCTTATAAATTTAATAATTAAAAAAATATTAAAAAAAATAGAAGATTAATAAGGGGGATTAGAGGTATCAAGTGTACCCCAACCCCTTCTTTTAGTTATATATTATAAATTAAGTATCACAATGTAATTAGATAAAAAGTTCAGATAAATTTAAAGCATTTATTAAACATGTTGCATATACTTGTGTTTTCAATTCATGTATGTGAAAACTACCGATTAAACACAATGTTTCTAAAAATAAAAACATTAGTTTTCTTATAATGAGTTTCTACTGGAATTATAGTTGAGTATATAAAAAGACATACATGATCAAGTTGGGGTTGGGTATTGTAAAACAAGTATTAAAGTAAAACAAATAGGACAAGATCTTGACCCTTAGATCATGATTAAATTGATGCACGAAGATTCACGAAACAATTGATGTACTATGATTTTTATGATGCACGGTGATTATCACTATAGAAAAACCTATTGTTTTATTTGTTTTACATTAATATTTGTTTTATTTTACCTAAAAAAAAATGTGAAAACTAGCTTACCAATATAAACATTATTTTTAATGCTGAAAGTTAAGTGATGATCATTTTTATGAATATAAATGTCAATGTAGTATGTCTAACAGATTTTATGTTTTTAGACACAATCCATAAAGAAAAACTTAATTATTTATTTCAAAGGGTACTGATGCTATGTTTTATCCATCAAATAAAAAAATTTCAATAATTCTTTAACAAATTATTCATTTAACACATAAAATGAAAAGGAGTAATGTAATCTAATATATGATAGAAGTCTAATGTTTCTTACATGTCGTAAGCAAGTTTTTTTTTTTCAATAGCAAGTGAATTCAATAACCTATAAAAGAAAATTTGCTAAACATAGGATCCTGGAAGCAGTGACGGCTCAAAGTTAAGCAATATTAATTTTTGAAGCCTGGTTCATTAACATGTTAATCAAAGTAAACAAAAAAAATACCTCAACTTATGTTGTCGAATAAACTAGTAAAAAAAGTATAAAAGTTAATGTAAAAACCAATAAAAGTGATACTGCAATGGAAATTATATACCGAAGACTAAGCCTATTATAAAAAATTGAGTCATTAGATTTTTAAGAGTCTAAAGAGATTACTTAACCCCTAATTATAATAGAGCCAGTTGTGCCTGGAAGGCTTATTCCAGGTTACATATGTAATACGTACAACATTATCTTATTAGTATATTTATTTGAATGGTTAGTAATTGAGGATTTAGCTTAAATACCGATTGAAAGTTCTTGTCTTGAATTGTATTTCTAAGGATCAATTTCTTGCACATATTTAGGATAATTTAAAACTAAAGTGAGTGATGTAAGAAATTTACTAAAGAAAAAAATTTGAATGTTAACATTTTGAATCTGTCGTATAAAAATGTTTTTATATTTCGAATCTTGCTAAATATCATATCGAAGGTCGCCAATAAAGATTCGACAACAATAATAATATATACAGATTAGACCACCACAAATATATACATCAAAGTGAAAAGACTAGTTTTAAGTAATAATCTCAGTATTAAAAACTCATTTGTGTCATGACTGATTGTAGATGAATGTAGAGATTAATGATTCATCATTCTAAAAATCCTCCAAACCATCCTTGTAATGTTAATAATATATACAGATTATACCACCACGAATATGTACATCAGAGTGAAAAGACTAGTTTTAAGTAATAATCTCAATATTAAAAACTCATTTGTGTTATGACTGATTATAGATGAATGTAGAGACTAATGTTCTATCTTTCTAAAAATTATCATAATCATCCTCGTAATGTCTTCACTTCATAACATTTGTAATTCACTAATTCTCTCTCATACTCTCATCCTTTGATTGTACCACTTGACATAATCATATTATTAGAAGGATATATTAAGAAGATTAATCACTTTTAGAATGTAAAACATGCAATATATATTTGTTTATTAGATTATATACTCTTATGTATTTATAGTTCATTAAAAAAAATTAGTTAGTTATATAATTTATTATCAATAAGTTGTATGAGAAGTTTGAATAATTGGAAAGTTAAGAGAACTGATTTCAGATCTTTATATATAATAAAGAATGATTGTTTTTTAGATGTATTTTTAGAAATATTATTATGTGTTAAAAGCACATAATTTTTAAAAATGTTTTTATTTCATTTATGATGTCATATTTAAAAAATAGATTTTTCTCTCATTTTTGTATAGCATTAGGCTTTCAACCGCACATAATGCTTATTTAAATTTTTAATCTTTTATTTGAAACAAAGAATTTTTTTAATTCTTTTATATAATTTATGAAATGCCCTTTTATTAACGTAATAAGTATTTTTATTTTATATATCATTGTGTTAGACAATTCACTATTTGCATATCAAGTTATAATTTATCAATAACAAAAATTACATATATTCTTTTACATTTGTTTTTTACAAATTTAATTAAAAGGCCCGGGTTGAACCCGGGTTGATTAGCTAGTTGGGAATATATCGAACTTTTTACTACAAGTATTTTCAAATTTTGTACGAGTTTTATATAGACATTTCGCGTTTAAGTCTTACATTTGCGTGAGCCGGTTCTATCATTTTAGCGTGAATTTTATATTATTAACTTATTTATGGAGTAATTTTATAATCTAAAACTTTTGAGTATTTTTTTAAAAGAACTTTTTAAAAATCTTCTTAAAACTATAAAAATTATACCAGAAACAATTCGTTTCCTGACCAGGGTTCTCCTCGTTCAAAGCAGCGTGGTAGATCAACACGCTTATCTTATATAAGAAATAAAATAAGCAGGGGAGCCTAGAAGCTCAAAGAGAGTCTGAAAAGCTTAGGCAAAAGCATACGCTTCATACGGGCTTTAGTTCATTTTCTCAGAATATGCATTTTGTTCTTATAAAAATTATACCATAAACAATTCGTTTCCTGTCCAGGGTTCAACGAGTTATGCATATCAACATCTCGACTCCAGATGGGCATGAGTTTGTTTTTAGTAGATTAGGTTTTGCACTTCAGAAAGAAGTGGCGGCATAACTTGTTGCCCGTTTACCTGCTATTATGATGTAAGATCGTTTGATGAATATAACAAACAGCTGTGTCTATTAATGTTTAAAAAAAGAGTATATATAATCAATTCTCTTCCTTGATCTATTTTTTTGGTTTTAGCAAGCAGATAGTTTAGAAGTATCATCACTCGATTTTCAATACCCTGCTAAGAATATGTAAGAGGTCATAATACTCCCGACAAGATACACTGAACAAAATTCAAATGATATTTAACATAATTTCATACTCAACAGCTTAACTATCTTTCATTAAAAATTCGTGTTCCTAATCAATTGATAGTTGCTCATTCTCAATCTCAATTTCTACTTTTTGTATGCCATGATGAATTAAACGAAAAAGGGATATATCATTCACATGTTAAAGTGAAAAGATACTCCAAATTAAGTCCCATCGGCTTGTACTACGTTTTAATCGTTTTCAAGTTCATTGTTTGAAAGGAATTTCCAATTACACGCTACCCACTTTTAAGGATGATCTCATACTATGTACATGGTTCAATAGATAGAAGTTGTAGATTGCTTTGCATCACTACTTTGAGTAATCGAATTAATAGAGAAAAATTTAACTTAATAATTCTCCTAATTATTTAAAATTTAACATGTGTAATACACTGGATTTCTTTCATTATCGAATAATAACTAGATGATTCTAGCGTGCTATTTGATGGGTGTCCAAAAGTAAACTGATACGTTATTAATGCACCCAAATAATTTATGTTTACAACCCTAAGGGCTATTATTAACAACCCCATATATATAAATTTATTTTTAGTATAAGGGTTTGAAAAAGTATAAGGTATTTTCTCTTTTTTTCTTCCTTCTTCCTTCCATCTCCGACCAACACCACCACCACCATGATCATCTCCGACCACCACCATTATCCTCTAGCGACGACGACCATCTCCGGCAAAACTTACACATGTGTAATTTTTTTTAGGTAGATCACCCATCACCGGTTACCCCTATGACCTATCACCCTCTATGACCTATCACACTATGACCTATCACCCTCAATAACCTATCACCCCTACTAGCTTTGGTTTATGAATATCTTTAAGGGTGAAGCCCGCTCTGAATCATAATTTTTATTCAACCTACACATGTCTAAGTTGTACTTACACATGTGTAAGTCTCACCGGAGATGGTCACTGTCGTCGGAGGATCATAGTGGTGGTCGGAGATGATGATGGTGGTGGTGGTGGTGGAAGGAGGAAATACCTTGTACCTTTGTACTTTTTCAAACCCCTATACTACAAATAACCCACCCATATATATATATATATATAGGGTAACACTTTGGTGAGAACACCCTTAGAATTAGAATTGTGAGAACACCTTAAAAAATCATTTTGATGCATTAAAAGTCCACAAAACTAACATAGTGTATAACTACTTATCTTTATTTAAATGTTTAATAACAAATCCATCCGTCAAAATCAAAATAATCATGTTTTTTGTTTTGTGCATCCATCTTGGATGCATATTCATCAAAATGATGCATCCAACAAAAAAGGTGATTTTTTCGATTTCGATGAATCAATGTGTTGTTAAACACTTAAATAATGATAATTAGTTATGCACTATGTCAGTTTTATAGACTTTTACTGCATCAAAATGATGTTTTTAAGGTGTTTTCACCATTTTTATTTTAAAACTGTTTTTATTTGATTGTCCCTTATTTATATATATATATATATATATATTATATATTGTTAGAAACTTGTAACGACGTTCGTTTAGATGCTTACATTTTTAACACATAAAACAACTTATTAGTTTGTGGTCTAGTAGCTACTAGCTAGTTAACAGCCGAATTTTGAATTCAATTAAATATTACCCTTTAGTTTTCGTTTTGCATTCGGTTAAAATCAGACGAAAATCCTTTTCATGGAGGCTTCCTAAATGGAGAAAATGGTGTTTCCTCGATCTAGCTATGTACACCTTGGCCAAAGGTCCATGGTTTAAGTGGCATCGTTCCAATTTTATCGGATGTCCCCGAAGGGACCCATGGTTCAAGTGGTGAAACACCCAAATTTTATTCACGAGACAGATGTTCAAATCTTATTAAATGCAAAATGATACTCTATTAATTTGTAGCTGTTAGGGGAGACTGGTGAAGTTTTTTCTTTGGTACCATTGCTCGGCCTATGATGACGGGATCCAATTTAAATAACCAGCTTTCTGTTGAGTTATGACCTTACCATTTGACATGAAAAGAGTATTTATATATTCAAAAGTCACATGTAAAATACATAACTAAACCGTACGTACGTGTTGATATTTCAATTATTTTTGAAGAGTAATTGAATTCGGCTACCGAATTTGACCGAAAGTATAATATTAGGAAAGCGAAATGCATGAGAGATTACTACAAAGCAACACAACAACCTAAAGTGGAATGCATGCTTTAGACATATTAGTGTCTGCTTTTCCAACATTCGTTTCCACTTTCAAGGGCCTACGTGTTTATGTTTTTCTCAAGTAACGGATCTTAATAAATCTTTGACTATTATTACTAGAGTCAAATGTATACGCTTTCTTCGGATATCGACGGGAAGGTCCAGATTTCTAATGCATTCTATTCAATGATAAACGATTTTTGATATAGACATAGGTACATTTAAGCCGAATAGCATGACATCATTCAGCTTCACCAAGTCACCAACATATGCTTATTTTTACCATCTGTAAATGTAGTGATTCCAAATTTTAATCATCTCAGCTAAAGATTTCAAAAAATTGGAGTAATATCTCCATAGCTAAGTCATTACGAACTTTGGACCCTTCTAAATGTAGTGATGGGTTATGCCCATGAAAAAAACATTACATCCGTTTGTATCTGTAGAAATCAATTTATACCTTAATGATAATACCATTTCAGTTTGCAATCCAACTGGAATCATATGGCCATACCATAACTTCTGATGGGCTAATATGAACCTTGCCTCTTAGACTCTCATTTCCATTTATAGATTACAGATTTCCCGACTCTGTTTTTCCCGTCTCTTCCACATACACGATACTATTAGCATACTAACGTGTCATCGACTTCAAGCTGAAATCATCTCCAAAGGAATACTATAAATAAGCCCATGGATTTAACACACTGGATCATACTAATAACATACGCCCCCCTACTTTCCCAAATACCAGACAAGTATTATTCCTACAAACTTCATCTTAAAACAAACAGAATATAACTACAGAATTGCAGATCATCGCTTTCGTACATTTACCAAATTGGGTATACGGGAGGTGCCTGAAATGTGTAAAAGCAAGAATATTATCATGCGGGGAAGACTCAGACCTGTAGACAAGTCGATGAGCCTCTAACGCACATACAACCAAATGAACAAGAACAAAAAAACCTTCCACAAAAAAAAAGCATTCCAATTGGTAACAGTGTATTTCATACCAAAACCGTCAAAGCATAACAAGGTGTTAAAAATCAAATTCAAAAGCTCAATCTTTTTTCCTGCACCCTAAACAAAACAGACTAAGAATATACACATTTAGGAAACAAACAATAAAACCCAAGACTTTCTAAGACAACACTAGACTCTGCTATTTGCCAGAAAAAAAACATAACATGCTGAAAAGGAAGTTTAACAAACCCACCTACCACAAAGACTTCAGCTTTGCTTCAGTTTAACAAAATCAGAATATGACCAAGTCTAATTGGTAACTCACCTTTAATAGTTTAACCCCTGGCTGATAAGACATCTAGACCATTAGCAGAACCCCCTTCAGGTAAATAAAGTCTTGTCATATTCTTGGTAAGACCATTATTAGCTTCATGTCTCTGTTGGATATCTGATATGTAACGATCCCTGTCTGCTACCTGATGAAGATGCAACAATGCCAGCATGCTTACTGCAAATAAAGCAGCATTCCCCAACACACCTCCCAGATGATCAAGTTTGAGAGACTTCTTGGCAAAGTTAAGGCTAGAGATGACAACATTAGCTAGAACATTTGGCCTCTTCCCGGCAGTATATGATTCTGCTGAAGTGTAACCATTCTCGTGTGGGAGAAATTTAGTGTGGTTTTGAACTTGACCAACAAAAGCTCTTGCTTCTTCAATGACTTTGTACTTGTTACCATGGTGGTCAGCTAATCTCAATGCAAGGACAATTCGGCTTTGCTCCAACCGAGCCATTGCAGCATCCCTCTCTACTCGTTGCTGTGTTTGCACAGTCTGCATTCAACAAAAGCAAACAAACATATTATGCCACAATTTTTTATCGTCGCCTGAACTATGTGCAACAGCAAGCACTGTAAGCAGAAGAAAACAAAAACAGAGAGACTTGGAAGATGTTTATAGCAACTCATACATATTCATTCATTGTAAAAGAAATACAGGGAATAGAGTACATCCCCATCTTGGAGTTAGGAGAATGTTCGAAATCTAGACATTAAAGATCACTAAATAATGGGTTAAGTAATTTACATTTAACCTGTTACGTAGAGTTGAATTAGGATATAGTAGTTACGACGGCATAAGAATGTAGATGAGAGTGTAATCCTATCTGTGGTTTACTTTGTGTAGTTGAGAATGGTGTTACAAATATATCCTGACGCCATGGGAAAGATATTAGTTCATACATGTAACTTAATAGACGGTGTACAATTGAGAGATTAGACAACATTTTCTAAATCCCTGAACACATGGAGATTTCAAAGTCATCTCATAAAAGACGATGATGATGATGTTGGATTGACCCAGCAAAACACATCCAAGGGGATGTAGCAGCGCAAGTGATAACCTAATTCCCTCGTAGCAAAAACACATCCATACATCCAAGGGGAAAATTGTTTACTACTTATATATGAATAAACGCAAGCAGCAGCAATAATATTATTATTAATAATTGAAAGGAAAGCAGGGAGTGACTACTAACATGAAAGAACTCCAATTGGTCTTCTAGGTTTTCGAGAGCAGTACGGATGGAATTCAAGCTTTTGGCTTCATGAATAGCCGCTGCCTCTTCTTCTTCTCCGATCGGAAACTCTTTGACATAAACGAAACCTCCTTTCAGGGCGGCGGCCTCATCGTCAACATCGTTAGGCGGTACTTTGCTGTTGTTGTTGACGGCGGTTAGACGGCGGTGGTTGGAATTGCGGAGGGAGTGAAGGAAATGAGATCTGGAAATAGAATGGATAGCGTCGCTAAGTTTGTCGTGTAGGTCCCATATCTTTTCTAAAACGGCTTCCACTTCTTCCATCTCCCATTTTTGAATCATCTCCAATTCTCCACTTGACTTGTTTTTATTTACTCAATTAATATATATATATATATATATATAGAGAGAGAGAGAGAGAGAGAGAGAGAATTAGATACAGTATACGAACTGAAAAAAAAGAAAAGGAAAAAGAGGCGAAAGGAAAGTGATTATTCGAAGCGGGAAGATGAGGGTTTGTTTTTAGGTTTCCAGGTGGTCCCCCTCCCTTGATGGTTGTTATTTCACCTTTTCTTTGGTGGACTGTGGAGGAATACACCCATTTGAATTGAAATGCACACCGATGACGATGACGATAAATATTGATTTTTCTTTTTCTTTTTTTTTTTGTTTAACGGCCAACGAAGCGACGAATAGCGATTTAAGGCCAAAATAGTTTCAACCACAACACAACCATCAAAGCCTCGAGGCGTAGCCAGCCAGCCAGGGTACCAACCAAATTCTTGTGTCATGTGAACCACGATTATCAAACTAATCATTTTTTCCTTATCTATAGTACTAATTGGCCGGGTAAATTTTTAACCATGTCAAACAAAGATTGTCAAGAAAAACTTTTTATTTGCGAGAATAGGGGTGTTAACAAGTCGAGTACGAGCTCGAGCTCGACTACAATACTTGAAGCTCAAAACTCGACTCGAGCTCGACCAAGCTTTAACTTTTAAGCTCGAACTCGAGCTCGACTTACGTATTGACACTTTCAAGTTCGACTCGGCTCGACTAGATTAAGTATTAAACTAAATTTTAAGTCAAATTACTCCTATAAGCTCCACAATTTCAAGCTCAACTCGATTAAGCTCGGCTCGGTAGGATAGTAATTATGTAAAAAAGTATAATATTCAAGGCTAAAACTGCAAATAAGCACAAGCTCGATTAAGCTCGCGAGCTTTTCGAATAGGTTATTTTGAGGCTCAAGTTCGACTCGAAAATCTACTCGAGTAGCTCGAGCTTGAGCTCGGCTCAGACCAAGTCGATTTCGAATAATTTACGAGTCAATTTCAGGTAGCTCGCAAGCTGTCTCGTCTCGTTTACACCCTTATGCAAGAACCACAATACCTTTAACACTACGTATTAAATCACATTTAACAAATTTATTTAAGATAACCAAAATGAATTCTATAATACTAAAAAAATCATTACAATTTAGTCGTTATCGTTATTTTACGACAATACAAAGGCCATTAATATAAATATTTGCACTACGGCTCAATGTAAATTTTGGTTCCACTACTCTAAGGTGAAAATATCAAGTATGAATCGCCTCCATGCAATATGACAATTCATGGGAGAACTTTTAGATTGATTTTGTTAAAGATTAATAAGTTAGAATGATGAAACATGCTAAAAATACGAACCCAAAGGGACCATTGTTGCAATTTAACCATATTTATAGGAAAATGATAAAGTCTCTTAACCAAATAGCCTAATAATCCTCCTAATACATTAATAATATGACATGTGGTATCCACCCATTCTCTTTCCTAATCTTACCCTCTGATTTTTCTACATGTCATCATCTCATATTTAGGAGAATTATTAGGCTATTTGGTTAGAGGAGTAATCACCGACGAGGTTTTTACCGACGGATTGTTTTAGATGCTAATCCGTCGATGATTACGATTAGCGACGGACATGACCGTTGGTGAAGACCAGTTTTCTAGTAGTGATATAATTAGATCGAGGCAGAGAGCGAGCAGTATACATTACGCGTTGGAATATATGCGAGGTGTTGAGAAATCTAAGGTGGTGAGGGCTTAGTTTCTAAGACGAATGGTAGGAATCTTCACGAGCCGCCTTGAAAGATCGACATATGACAAGCCAAATGCTAACCAATAAGGGGGAAAGGAGTCATGTGGTTGAAATTCCCATCCTTCTTAAATTCCACCAATCAAATATCTCCAACTCAATTTTCCTTTTCAACCCTCCAACCATCCCTCCCAATCATTTTTAATGGCATCTATGACTTTCCCATCCCTCCCAATTTTTTTTTTCTTTTTCATTTAATTTAATCAAACACTTTCTTTTTTTAATAAAAACTTAAAATATTTCATTAAAATTAAACTAAACATTACATAAACATGAATTAAAAAAAATACATAACAACATAAACCGAAACTAAAGTTCTACATGATAATGAAAACAACTAAATCAAACTCGCAACTGATAGTGGCTGCATCGTTGGATCGTCAAAGAATATACCTACGAGTGTCGGTACAGGTGCCGGCATCTTCAAGCTCGGCGTACACTTGATTAAAAAACTGAAAAGTACTCCCCGTAGACGAATCGTCTAACTCCGGTGGAACACAAAATGAAAAAGATGAGGAAGAGGAATCCATTTTTTAGTAGTGTGGTGTTTTTTTTTTATGTGGAAGTGTGAAGATATGGTTTGTTTGGTGACTTTTTTGGTTAAAAAAGAGGTGTATTAATAGATAAATAGGTAGGGGAATTTTTTTTTTTTTTAATCGAGTTCAAACGGTCAAAAGAGTCTGGACCCCACCTCCCACGCTCCCCTCCAACGGTCGAAAGTTGCCACGCCTCGCAGGGCTTTTAACTTGCCAGCCCCCATGCCGTTACCATGCCATCTTCATGGCGGCGGTGTTGCTTCGGCGGCATGGCCATGCCAAGTGCATGCCGTCCACCACTCCTCTCCCCTTAAAAATAAGTATCTCGAGAGCGCTCTA
Organism: Erigeron canadensis; assembly: GCF_010389155.1. Taxonomy (NCBI): domain Eukaryota; kingdom Viridiplantae; phylum Streptophyta; class Magnoliopsida; order Asterales; family Asteraceae; genus Erigeron; species Erigeron canadensis. The sequence continues at coordinate 44,191,064 of NC_057766.1, forward strand.
ATGGAATCGCGGAAAAGGAAAATAGCTATATATGGCTGAACTTGAACCACGTCAATATAGTAGTATTAAATTAAATTCGGAGAGTGCAGTTTCAAAGTAATGGTTGTGATTTTGCAACGTAATATTGGAATGAATGCACGCATGAAATTGAAAAAACAAGCGCAATATTATCAGCCAGCAAGCTACGTGTCAAAAAGTTCATCCATTCATTTGATGCCAATAATCTTTCCACCACTAGAATATCGCCACGGTGATCAATCAGGTAGATTATTCTGCTTGAATTGAGCCACGTCGTCAGTCACCGGGGGAATCTCATTTCTTTCTTTCAAAGTCATCATCTGTACCGTTGATTCCTGCTTGTGGCTACCATAACTCCCTCCCTCCCTCGTATAATTATATTAAAATCTTTCCTTCTTCTTTTTTTTGTTTATTGTTATTATTTCAGCTCCGAAATATATAAATAATTTGGGTGATCGATCAAACTTAAAATAAATAATTCCCCTCAATTCTAGCAGATTCTTTCTTTTGATCTCCTACTATTAATTAAAGGTACACTTTCACATGCTTGTTGTCATCTCTTTCTTCCTAGCATAACATTTGTCTGTCATTGCTATTAAGGAGTTTCCTCATAACACTTTCCAGCATCTGTTTTCCCCCCCTAATGTTTAGTGTTTTACAGTAATTATGTAGTAGGTTGATTATGCTCTAATTCTTTACCATGATCTCCACGTTTTATTACATACATACTATATATAGATAAATTAATTAATAACAAAACAATAATAAGTGGCTAGTTGCTAGAAATTACATGTGTACAATTATAATAATAATCAAAAACACCGATTTAATTGATCTATAACCATATGTCAAACTGGCCGGGACGACGTCAAGGTGAGATTTTACATTTGTAGTTACTGATGGGCAATCACGCTGTAAAAGGTATCTGGTTGGACTTCTCCATTTACACACACACATACACACAATATATATATAATATATATATATAAAGGGTAATTGGATAGTAACCCCTGATCCCATGTACCATTTGGTACCCACTAATCCACCAGGCTAGTGTGCAGGTGAATCTCAACCAATTAATAATCCCCTGATTATCTCAAGTTTGCCTATGGCAAGACTCGAACCCAGGATCCCCTGCTGGTGGCCTTAGATCTTGACCCTTAGATCATGGTTAAATTGATATGCACGAACATTCACGAAGCAATTGATGCATGATGATTTTCATGATGCACAGTAATTTTCAGTGAAAAGAAACCTATTGTTAGGATAATCTTTCTAAAGTTTGGAATTAGTAACATTGGCTGTTATCTCATATTTGATTGACCCGTAGCGCTAATAAAGTACACATCGTTTTTAAAATTTTTTTGGCACTACTTGGATCTAGCGGACCCGTAGCCCGGGCTACCCCTAGGTTGTAAGTAGTTCTGCCAGTGCGTTACCTAGTTTTGTTTTGTATATATATTACTGCCGTAATAGTCATCATTTGAGATGAGATACATGCCATAATGGGTGTGGACATTTTGTTGATTGTGTTATAAAGTCACATACTTATTGCTTCAGGAATTACCTTACTAGTAAAAAAACCTCTTCGGATACAGAGATTATCCATCTGGCATTTATGGGAGTTGTGACTGTATCTAGCTCTGCTGCAAGGACTTCTTTCGGATTAAGTTCAAGATTTTCTGCTCATCTTCTTCCGACGACTAAGAGAACACCAATACTAGCATTTAAAACAGATAAAACCAACAACACCACAACTTTGGTCTCCTCGAAAGAATCCGCTAATTTATCATCTGTCGATACCACACCTAAAGAAAATCCAAAGAGAAGCCTTAGGCGGAAAAAGCCTTTCGAAAGAGTACAAGCTTTATCTACTGCCGAAGCTCCTTCTTGCTCATTAGATTTGGATTACAATGAAGCTGCAGCTGTGCTCAATAGGTTATACAAGCTCAGTCCCACAACTACTGAATCCGATACCGAGGACAGCGATAATACTCCAGTGAAAATGGTTCCTAGAGGGAGGAGGACCAAGACTAGTAAAAAGCCTGAAATCAGAAAGGTGGTTGATGTAGTGAGGGGTCAACATAAAAAGGTGCATCGATTGACCCTTGAAAATCGGATTCATTTGAAAAATAACAAGGATGTTGCAGTTGTTACGTCAACAAGGCTGAGAAAGCATGCCAAGGTCAATGAAGATGAAAACATTAACAAACTGGTTAAAGACCACTCGCCTTCTACGGATTTAGGCAGCTTAGATTGGAAGAAAATGAAGATCCCGCCTGTTCTTCCTTCTTCAGAGCATACTCGGCTATTCAAGTTATTACAAACTATGAAGGTTAGCATTCTATGTTTTCCCCAATATTATTTATTTTACTTTTGCTATATTTAACTTCATTTCTTATGGATTTCCTTTGCTACTACAGGTGATTCTTGCAGTGAAAGAGGATTTGCAGAATGTTTTGGAAAGGGAACCAACAGATGGAGAGTTAGCGGAGGCAACAAACATGAATGTATCGCAATTGAGGAAGCAACTTGGAGTTGGACAAGCAGCCAGAAATAAATTGATCAAGGTATTACAAGTTAGATTTCCATTCCATATGTAATTACCGTAAGTAAGTAGTCCGGTTTTTTGCTTTATTCTACTTTGATTCTAAAATAACAAGTATCGCCATGCTGTATTTCACAACAAGCTAGAGCACCCTCTAACTAGGGAATTGTAATCATGATGTCTATGCAGCATAATCTTCGACTTGTGTTGTTTGTCATGAACAAATATTTTCAAGAGTTTGCAAATGGGCGAAATTTCCAAGATTTTTGCCAGGCAGGAGTGAAGGGCTTGATAACCGCCGTTGACCGCTTTGAACCGGGAAGAAAATTGCAACTCTCAACATACGCTTTATTTTGGATACGACATGCCATCATACGCTCCATGACCCTCTCAAGTTTTTTTAAAGTCCCCTTTGGCCTTGAATCGGTATGTTTCCCCTGACATCAAACTCATTTTCAAATAGTGAGGCTTTCAGATCATTCATGGAACTAAATAATTGGAATAAAAGTTTTTTGTACACTACCGAAAAGTTAAGATTTTGATGAATGCAGGTTAGAATAGAAATACAGAAGGCAAAAAAGAAGCTGTGGTTTGACCTTATGAGACCGCCAAGTGAAGAAGAAATAGCAAAGAAAGCTGGAATTTCCCTTGAAAGATACCGTGAAGTAAAAAAGGCATCGACACCAGTTCTTTCTCTCAACAGGAAGAATCCAGTTACACAAGAAGAATTTATTAACACGTTCGCAGATAATGATGGTGGTGGTGATGATGAGAGGCGACAAATTGCTCTTCTTAGGCTCGCACTGGATGATGTGGTAAGTTCAATTGTGCCGAAATCTAAAGGTGGCAAAACAGGCAGGATGGGTTGGATAGCAAGTCACAACCAAGTAAAAACTTTTACCAGTTGAAATGGTTTAGGTTGTTGGTCCATTTGGGACAAAGTCTAGTGATAGTGTGTGAATATTCACCTTTCAGAAAACAAATAATTAGATGTCTTTTGTTTTATAAATAGACTGTGGGCAACCTTTGACCCTTTCCTTTTAAGCTAATAATGTTGATTTGACCAATTTAATATGTCACAGATTAAACAAAACCAAAATGGACCCATATATAAGTAACAGGGAAGTGATATTCGTACTACAACATATGATTTATTCACTACAAACATGTTTTGCTGTCTTGTATAGTGTACTCTAAAAATTATACTATGTGGTAAATATATTAATATTTGTGGTACAAATATCACTTCCTAGTAAAAGGCTCTAAATGTCACCTCTACCAGAACCTCATCTTTGGTCAGTTTAACATGATTTCTTTAGCCTGGGTTATAATATAACAATGGATCTCTGCAGCTTGATTCTCTGAAACCGAAGGAGAGCGTGGTGATTAGACAAAGATATGGACTGGATGGTAAAGGCAATAGAACACTGGGAGAGATTGCGGGTAACTTGAATATATCAAGGGAAATGGTTAGAAAACATGAAGTTAAGGCTCTTATGAAGCTCAAACATCCAGCTCGAGTTGAGTATTTACGCCACTATCTCTTGTAAAGCATTATTTGATTTTGCGTTCACATCCTTTTTTACATGGAAATACAATAGTGTGTATACGAGTGACATGTATCATAGTTATGAGGTAAAACAACACATAAATAAACAACGTACAGTATAGTTTTAAGTACCACGGTGACTTGCGTCTTTCCTGTAATTATATGTCATCATACAGTTAAGGGAAAAAAAAAGATTATAGCAAGTTTGTTGTGATCTCGGGAAGCAGTTTTCACCCATTGGTAGCAAGGGATAAAACTGTCTACATCTCACATATATCTCTCATATCCCTCTTGTGGCTGGATTGGCCGGGTACTGTTGATGAGCAAGTTTCCTGTGATCCGATGACATGTAAAACAAGAGACCAGGCTGGTATTTGAACAGGTACATATATCTGGTTCTTGAGTAAGTTGGATGACCTAGCTACCTTGTTTTCGAGCAACGTACTGATCGAGAAGTGCGCGTAATTGGTTGGTAGACCAGTATGGTTTCAATAATTTTGTTGGTTTATCATGGTTAACAAGATCAATGATAAAATATTATTATGAATTAAGTAATCACTTTCAGAAGTAACAATATATATATATATATATATATATATATTAAAAGAGGAGGAATTCTAGCCTTTTCAAGCCTTCTTCAAATCTAAAGTTATGCTAAAATTGCCAACTAGGATTTATCTTATGTGTCATCTCCAAACTTTTTTATATATATTTATTTAAATTTAGATAGATTTGAATTAATTAGGTAAACATTATATCAAATTAAACATTATAATTACAATTATTTATTTGAGACATTAATTCCATCCGTTTTTTTTAAATTATATTCAATATATTTTTTTTAACAAATTTAAGTTTTGATAAGATATTCAAGCATATTTAACATTAATATTATGCTAACTAAACCAAATTTTAATTATCAATATCATATTAAAACCTTTGATAATTCAATTAAAATAACCGCACATCGTGTGGGTAAAAAACCTAATATATATATCTATATAAATATTAAAATAGTAAGAATCCTAGCCTTTTAAGTTATCCTTCCTAAACCAAAGTTATGCTTAAATGTTGCCACATAAGATTTATCCTATGTGGCATCTCCATGTTTTTTTTAAATTATCAATCTTTTTTTATAGAAAATATAGTATAAATTAGAATGTAGAAACTATAAAATTGGATATATCATATATGAAAAACAATATATTTATGGGATTGATCAACATTAATTTTGGCAAGAATATTACAAATTCACAAATTCTTACATACCCTCTATTATTATTATTATTATTATTATTATTATTATTATTATTATTATTATTATTATTATTGTTATTGTTATTATTATTATTATTATTATTTATTTTTATTTTTAATAAAATCGTCACTTTGTACGTACGATTACAAATTCTATATTACTAAATCCTTATATTTGTTAAAATTGTACGTACAATTACAAATTCATTTGTTATCGATTCCATTTGTATGTATTTAGAATGAATGGTAATATAATCTAATCACATTAGTAATTCTATAAAAAAGGTTTTTTTAAGCTTTATTTTGTGTATGTATATAATTGTTATTTAACAAATAGTTAAACATTCATCAAGCTCTATGTAGTCAAAAGATTCAATCATCATGATGTGGAAATAATATACTCTATATGAACTAATAAACGATAATAGATGTATCAAAATAGGTTGGTTCAGAGTCCAAACATCTTCACCTAATTCTTGATCATATACTCTGGGCACTCTAATAAATCGAATTCGCGTGTTTCAACTTTACATGTAGGTCTACACTACACTTCATTGTTTTGTTTTGTTGACCTAATTGTATGTTGCGGGTAGTCGACCAACTATAACAATTCTTTAAAGTATAGCCAAAGTCCTCAATGCCAAATTTCAACCTGAATTTAGGTCTATTTGTATGTTAAAACATTATGCATGGAGTTCACATTACATAATTTATCATCCAAGGATTAGAGGTCACTACATTTTTCATATTTCAGAATATAATTTATTATTATACTGCTTTAAAAAAATCTGCACATCGTGCGGGTAAAAGACCTAAGATATACATATATAGCTACTATTATTCCCCACAACTAACATTCAGGATCCAACCGTCGCCCACGTGTCACATGAACATATATGCATGACGCCACGTAACCTCTTAAATAATTTCCCACATTAATTATTCAGGATCCGTCCATTGTTGTGTTTAATTAATTTTTCAGAAAGAGATTAGTCTAGTATTCAACTCGATCAAGAATATTGTAGTACGTAATTGGAGTATACGTACGTTAATATATAAAGGATTAAGAAATGGTGAAGCTGGCGACGGCGCGTGAGTGGAGGATGTACGGATCAGGGCGGAGTCGGGAAAGAGCGGAATATACAAACGCGGGAGTATACCTGTTGGCAACGGTTGTGGTGGTGTGTGGTTTTGCGGGGCAGCTGTCGAGGGAGCCGAAATCAGGGCTGGTGGTGTTGCTGATAGGAATAGGGTTGATGATATTGGTCAACATCCATGATCTGGTGGCACATGTTTCCGGCCGGCTCAGGCTGATGTGGCGGGTTGACCATCAGCTTTTGTATGTGGAGGTCGGGGTGCCGGCCCTTCAAGCCTTAGGTGGCTTTTTATTCTTCATTGCCATTCTTTTCCTCCTCCTCCAGGTCCCCCCCTCCCTCCATCATATACTAATTAATACGCACATGCCTATTCAATCTAAGTACTTAATTTTCAAGACTAATTATATAAAAACACCCACCCAATTAAGTACAGTAATAGCTACGTCTTATACTTATTCGCCCCTCAATACATACATACATACATACTCCGTATTTAATTTGGTGGATTCCATTTATATCTTTCTAATTAAAGTAAATATATAAATATAAGATATGACAGGGGGTTGTTATCTGTGAATGATGAGTTGGGTAGTAATTAGTTTTACGTACTCTAGTAGTATTATCATTTTTTGTAGGCAGATAGAGGATTTGGTTTTCACAGGATTGAAAGTCATGCTCTACACTTGCTTATTGCCGGCACTTCATTATGGGTCCTCGGTTCCATGCTAAATTCGTGCCAAGTTTATGAGCAAGCAGACGGGATTCTTCAAATCTTGCAACACGGTGTCCAGATTCCCTTCTTCATGGGTAGCTTGTTGTTCCTGGCCGGAGCCATTGTGAATTTCCGACAACAAGCTGGACATAGTCACCATGGTTTGCATTTGTTGGTATGTACGTTTGAGCTGATGATTTCCTTCAAACTAGCTACTCATTTAGAAACTATGGTCGTCCTAGAAGAGCCTGAAGTACGTTGTTAATTTGGTAAAATATTACAGACGTACACATGGGTGTGGATAGGTATTTTGGCGAGTTCCTTATTAGTCATCGGGGGATTCATCAATGTCATTAAAGTGGTCAAGATGTTAAATATGGATGGAATCAGTTTGGAGAAACTACATGGCGGAGCACAAGAGCAGCTCTTACAAGCAGCAGCAGAAGAAGAAGATGGGCAAACACCACTTCCTATAGAAGAAGGACGAAGGAGGAGACCCGGAACAAGCACCCTCGGGTTAAACTACAAGTCCTGAATCATTCTTTGACTACCTTACGTTCTAAGTTTAAAGTTCCCGCTCAAGTTGGGTCCTTGTCAGCCTCCTCTTAATTTCTAGATCCCTGTTCTCCGTTATTATGTACAGATAGCTATGATTTGCGATATTGATCCTAGATAACTATAACTTGCAATGTGGATCCGACAAAGAGCGAGATCAGGGGCTCAAATTCTTGCAGTCACCAACTTTTTGAAAATTAGTCATGGTATTGTTGTGAAGTGACGATGTTCCTTCAATCTTAGCTTGGTTCTATTTAATTGTACAAGATGAAGATAGAGTATTATTTGATATAATCAAGTTAAAGGGTTGAAATGTATATTTATGAAAATAAGGGGTCAAAGATGTATGAGTTATAACTTCATTAGACCCGTTACTACTTGGATCTATATGCAACGGATATATCTCGGTTAATATATAAAAACATCTGGATGAAGAAAGTGTAGCAGAAAACAAAACAACAAAGATTAGTCGCTACACTAAACACTTCCATTCCAATGAGAGCCTGCCGGTTATTTAATCATAGCCCCTTGTCATATTCATATTATATATGTATTAGTCGGATTGTTCATTTTCTAATTACTAGCATTGTGCTAAAACCTTTTTTTTCATTATTAATGTAGATGCTCTTTTTCGTATCATTGTTGAATCTTAGGTATCTTTTATTGCATGGTAGATTGTTATGACTTTGCAATTTATTTTATGGCATTGTGTAATATTTGCAATGGCAAGATTCTCTACCTATACACAAACTCTCATACGGCTGTATCAGAGGTCACAATCATGACTTCTTTTGCACAAAGTAAGACCGAAAAACCTGTGGATTTTAGTTGTTGAAGGTGATAATCATCTTTAATGAATTGTTGGGATCATATTGGGGTTCATATCCAACGTAAGCAACAACTCAACTGAGAAAATGTATATAACCACTTGTATACATAATTAACTTCAAACCGAATCCAAGTATTCAAAATGTGAAAGAACAAGTACCGGTATTCAAAATTTGTTCAGTTTACAACACTAGGCAGATATGTTCGGACCAAATGTCTAGCAAAAGCACCCACGTATGGTGCTTTTATTCTTGAAATTGATGTATCTTGGAAATAACAGCTCATTGTGACATGATATCTAACCTGGAACAGCCTAGGTGAAGAAAACCAAAACAAATAAAATGATGAAGAGGACAATCAAGAATAAGATCATCATCATCTGGCCCTTGGCACCAGCCTTCTTCATAACTACAGCCACTTTTTTCTGCAGTCACTCGAAAATATGTTATAATGTGGCATCTCAATGGAACAGCAGTTCAAAGAGTTCAATGCTCACAGATATAATAGAAAACTTGACCTACCTGAACAAAATCAAGACGATTAGATGTACTCTCCATCTCTGAACCCAATTCTTCTATTATTCTATCCTGCAGTGGTATGATAAGCATTTTACTTTGGAGAGCCAAGCAATAATATCAAACGAAGATATAGATCGTATACACTCTGCACCTGTGCAAGAAGTTCGTCGTGTATGGTAAGCGAAACAGATCCAATCCTTTCCACGCTTGCACTTAGCTCATCCAGTTCTTCATCTTGTTGCCTGATAAATGCATGGGAAAAATCAGACCAACTCATAGCAGCAAGCGCACCTAATAAGACACAATGTCTTTTAAAGATAGCAACGAATGGGGTGGTATAAATTGGGTCATGGGATCGGGCCAAAATAGGTAAATTATTAGGGCATGTCAAAGCAGGTCAGATGACATTGTGCTGACACGCTAAAACTTCTTTCTCTTTTACTTTTTTCTTGGGGGCTGGGGGGAGGATTTGATTCGAAAAAATGTATTCTAAACATGGAAAGCAAAAAAAGGACTTTACCTGATAAGAAGCATTTGTGTGTCTGATTCGGAAGTAATGAAATCATCATTATCTTTTGCCACATATGTTCCGCTCCTGCCCTGCGGATGAGTCTTTGGCATCCGCATTAGTTCATGACGCATCCCACCAAAGTTTGTAGTGCTTGAGCGATTGGAGTCTTTTCCAGTCACTGCTTTTTTAATATTGCTCACCTGCTTACATAATATGAATATCATAGAAAACAAAACACCTGAATTCGCCAAAGAAAATAAGGTTTTGTACCTGAACCCTAGCAGTGGTGGTCCACTTCCTTCGCTTATCAAGCTCCATCTCATTGATGCCATACAAAGAAGGGTCCCTAGCTGCCACAGAAATAGCCTTTTCCAGCTCATCCACCTTCCCTATCAGCAAAACTGATTTTCAGAACCAGACACACGATTTGATAGACGATGAGTCGATGACACAACTTTCTTGATGATAGAATATGCTAATCCGAGAGTAGGTTATCTTGTAGAGTACTCTTTCGATATTTTATAAGAATAATCAAATCAAGTACACCAACTGCCCTCTACTTGGTAACTGCTAAAAGCTAATGGTAATACTATAAAATAATTAATGTGTAATATATGGCAATACGAGTATACATCTAGTATATATATGTTTTTTTCTTTTCAGAAGGCTGGAATATATATTAACTGGGGTACAAGTTAACTGAATAAACCGTAAATACTACGGGTCTAGCACTGTTATAGAAACGGATTTCCATTTTAGTTGGTTACCACCCCATTTTTGCCCATGGTAAGAAAAATGCTATTAGTTTCATTAAAAAGAAAATAGAAGGAAAAAGAAAGTTCATGTAATCTTGACAGAAACCTAAATGATCTAATCAAACAATGAACCTGATTTGGTTAATTGAATTTCATACACATACCTGCCATTCAATGCTCTCACAGCTGGAAAGAAGTTCCTTAGTGAGCCGGGACTGCTCCCCGCTGGCTACAGGGATGTGTTCCCATTGATGAAAGGTAGTCTGCAGCTTATCAATCTAATAAAAGAAGAAGTCATTCAGATAATCAAACTCGTAATCATGCACCCGCGGGAAAGACATATGACTATATTTAAGTGTCGGCATGTGAGTCACGTATGATTTTATCTAGTATTAAGATTTGTAGCACAAAAAAGAAAAAGAAACAGGAATAGAACTTAATTCATCATACTACTGGAAAGCTAACTTACAGAATCTTGAATCTCGTCCTTCACAATGTAAAATGGATCTTGAGCTGAAGACATCTTTAAGACAAGCTACAATGAATTCGTCAAGTTTGTTGTTTGCCAGTGGATACAATCATACCATGGATCTGAAACAGATGTGAAAACTTTACAAAAGCTTCATTGTAAATAGAAACACATCAAACAGAGCATATTCACAATTTGCTATTTTAAAAGAATTCTCCTAGAGCCTCCAGCTTTATTAAACTCAAGTAAGTTTTGAGTATCAAACATATCATATTCTCTATTCCAAAAAACATGGTCTAATACAGTAATACTAGGGGAGTTGAAGGTCGTGATTCTTTGATGATACATAACGGTTTTGTTATATTAGATGATAACAGAAAGAGACTCAATTACATAAAGTAACAAACAAAATCATCAAGCGAACAATACCTGGCAACCAAATGATCCGCCGTAAAACCCTTTTAGTTCTTCTGCTGTAAGCCCGTCCAACTTTGTGCTGATATATACACACTACTTACTAGTTAGTTAGTTAGAAGGATGTATTTTATCAAACTAAAATTTGAGATTCTACCTGCCAAGTAAAGAAAAAAGATGCACTAACAAATTGATCACCACTCATAGTAAATATTATAGCAAACTAAAGGATCCAAAATTCATTCACAAGGATTGCTGATAAAAAGATATTTACTTTTATAATAATATCACAAACATATATATATATATATATATATATATAGATTTAATCGAATTGAATAGATACAGCTGGTGATTGATAATCATAAGAAACAAAGACCTAGTAACAATTAAAAAGAAAAAGAAAAAGAGGGGTCGGACGCACCAGATCTGATTAATGATCTCTTGCTCGGTTTCTTTTCTTCCTCTACAGCCAAACCACAAATACTATTTCTCTCTTCGTATTTTTTCAATACTCCCCTTGCACTTTGGTACGTTTCATATTTTCTTCCTTTTTTTTTTCTTTTCCAAAAACCAATCTAAAAGGCAACTTAGCAAGTTTTAGTCATTTGTACTTTATAGTCTCTTTTATATATAAAACAGCCTTGTTTCTACAAGGTTTTTTAGTCATTCCGACGTGTCCCAACGTGGCCCCTTTCCTACCTTAATTTCTAAAATATGTGATGTCATAAAAAACAAATTATTACTTGAAATTAGATTTAGATCCTTTTTTGTATTTGTTGCTAAATGCTAAAATTTAAAATAATAAAAACAAATCACAAATGGGATTTTTGAACTTATATACGATTGATTTTTTGAACTTAAATATCCTTTTCATTTCTAAAAGAGTACATCATCTTTCCCGCTAGGAATTTTATTTCTGCAATCATTAGTCTTAATTTAGGTGTCTAAGACTAGAAGGGGTTTTCATGATTCTTAATCTTCAACTTTTCCTTGAAAAACAAGGATTTTCCAAATGGTACATGATATATATACATGTTCTTATTTCCTGCAGACTACATTTTTTTGTATTAGCTATTTCAGTATTTAGCTTCTATATCTTCCTGAAATGGTACACGATATGCATTGTGTTGTATTGAAGTTTTATGCAGGTATTCTCATTACCGTTTCGGGGAATGATGTTGTGATCATTGATCAGAAAGTGCAAGGCAGATGCAGATGCTCAACTTATGTTTGTATGTATGTTCCTTAAGATGTACTCGTATGAATTGTAGGTATTTGTGACTTTATATAACAAGATGTATTGAGTTGTGGTCTTATTTGATGAGGTGATAATAAACTTATACAGTAGAAGCTAGTTATGTAATATGTGTTGTGTATTGACTATTGAGTGGTTGTATTAGTTGTATCATATGATGGGCATGTCCATCATCGGGAAGTTCAAATTCGTAAGATACTAAGATGTTTGTATATTAATTAAACGATGAGGTAAGAAAGAACAAAAAAACGAAAGAATCATTTATTTTTGACTTTTTGCTTACTAACGTATAGGGAAAGAGGGTGGAGTTGTCCCAAGAAGTAGAAAGATGATCCTCCCAACAAGGCAACTACTTGTGGGGAAGGCAAACAATGAAAACAACGATGGCAAGAAAAATGATGCTTTGGTTAAAGAGAAACATCAGATGTTAGACGTTGAATTAGTGTATGGAATGGGTTAACACTAATGTGGTATGCTTGGCTTTTTTAAGTTAATGTAAAATACTTATTCTACAAAGAGTTATAATAGTCGATAAATAATATTTAATTATATCAACAACACAAATTACATAAACATATTTCGGTTTAAAATTTTACTTAAACGGTCCGGGTTATACCCGGATTGATTAGCTAGTTTATACAATATACAGTAAATTATATACATTTATTGTAAAGATATCCAATAATTGCTGTAGATTTATCACTATCCTTTTGTTATTAAATCTTTTCATTTTTGGCACCCAAAATTATAATTTTCACGTCTTACTGGCTCATTATTTTTTAGATTGTTTTTTAATACTACGAGAGTAGGTACCCATACGTTACGGCGGTGAGATGATACGGGTGATATCTAGGTCATAAAGAGTGATATGTCATAAAGTATGATAGTCAAATGTTTTAGCCGTACGGGCTCCGTCCTCGGATTTAAAGATTCTCGAAAGTATATCGAATGACATCTCTAATGAAAGAGCATGAAACTTTAAGAACACCCATATAACTTTTATAATTTATCGATGTACGGTTTTTGAGATAAAAGATTTTGAATGAATTGAAATTATAAATGATTTATGATTTATGGAGTAGAGAGAAAAAAAAATGGTTGAGATTTGAGAAGAGAGAAAGGGTATTAAAGTTATTTTAGGTAAATATAGAACAGATAGGAGGGGCATTTTGGGAAAATACTTAAAATCAATATTGAAAATTTAAGTTCAGTGTTGAATATCTAGAGAAAATTTGCTTTGTAATACTAGAACAGTACCCGCACGTTGCGGCGTTGATGGAGGTGATTGTTAGGTGGTGATGTAATGGCAGCGGCGGTGATGAGGTGATCTACCTGACGGGCTCCACCTTCGGATTTAAAAATTTATCGAAAGTATATCGAATGACCACTCTAATGAAAGAGAATGAAATTTTAAGAAAACCCATATAATTTTTATAATTTATCGATGTACGGTTTTTGAGATAAAAGATTTTGAATTAATTAAAAGAATAAAATATTTATGGAGGAGAGAAAAAAAAATGATCGTTGAGATTTAAAGAAAGAGAAAATGTATTATATTTATTTTATGTAAATATAGAATAGATGGGAGAGACATTTTGAGGAGGTACTTAAAATCAATATTGAAAATTTAAGTTTAATGTTGAAAATCTAGAAGAAATTTGCTTTATAATATGAAGAGAGCAAATACCCGCGAGTTGCGGCAGTGAGATGGTGGGGTGATATGTCATAAAGTGTCATAGCCAAATGTCTTAGCCGTACGGGCTCCGCTCTCGGATTTAAAAATTCGTTGAAAGTATATCGAATGACATCTCTAATGAAAGAGCATGAAATTTTAAGAACACCCATATAATTTTTATAATTTATCGATTTACGGATTTTGAGACAAAAGATTTTGAAAGAATTAGAGGAATAATATGATTTATGGAGGAGAGAGAATGTTGTATGCATTGATGTATGATACATTATGTATTATCATGTGTACACTGTTGAAATTGAAGGTTGAAAGTTGATATCTATTTGCTTTATAATATACGAGAGCAAGTACCCGCGCGTTGCGGCGGTGAGATAGTGGTGGTGATACCTAGGTCATAGAATGTGATAGGTTATAGGAGTTGATATGTCATAGAGTATGATAGTCAAATGCCTTAGCCGTACGGGCTCCGCCCTCGGATTTAAAAATTTGTCGAAAGTATATCGAATGACATCTCTAATGAAAGAGCATGAAATTTTAAGAACACCAATACAATTTTTATAATTTATCGACGTATGATTTTTGAGATAAAAGATTTTGAATGAATTGGAGGAATAAATGATTTATGGAGGAGAGAAAAAAAAGATGATTGGTTGAGATTTGAGGAGAGAGAAAGGGTATTATGGTTGTTTTAGATAAATATAGAATAGATGAGAGGGGTATTTTGGGGATGTACTTAAAATCAATATTGAAAATTTCAACTCAATATTGAAAATCTGGAAGAAATCTGCTTTATAATATAGTATAGATTATAGATAATATAGATATAGATAATATAGATATAGATAAAGGTTAGTTGTGATAAAGTATTATCTTCATGTGGATGTCATGTTTTGCATGAGTAAAATCATTGGTCGTGTTTTTAAGATTTCAACTTTGAAAGATATTTTGGTTTCAGTATTCCCATTGGAATATGGTTTATGATTAGAATCTCTCTCCCTAATAAAGCAAGGTTTCATAATTTAAATCTCTTTTAGAAAACTGCCATGTGGCAGCCTGACCTTTTGTTTCACACAAATCCCGTCCGTAAAATTTAACAAAAAAAGTTAAATTATAATCAGACTTTTAAGTCTCTCTATTCATACTATATTCGATCTTTCTTCTCCATATTCAAATATTCGAAATCAAACTTCATTGAAAATTCATAGGAAAAACCGACCCACTTACTCGCCAAGATTACTAAGCCATTTAAGGTAATATTTTTTCCTATTTCAGTTAAGGTGTTTTTGAGATTTCAAAATTTAGGGTTCTTATTTTTGAATATATATGTCTAATTTGTGTTAATCATTAAACCAAATTTATTGATTTTTGTTACTTTGTGTCAACATCATATATTTTAACCTTTTATGAATTCATTCTATTATGGATACTATTAGTTTAATCAAATCCAATGGTTAGTTTGCTATACCATATTTTTCTCATGCCTACAAGTTGTTTGATAAAATGTCACTTTATATGATTGTCATTTATAAATTAATTGTGTCTCCATATTTGTGTATATATGTGGATATATGATTTAATGTATCTCCGTATGTACAACCACCATTTTTTTTATATATGTCTTTCAAGTAAATCGTAATTCTTATCAGCTAATAACGATGATAGATGGGGATGGAACTCATCTTTTGATATTTAAATTTACCAAGTGTGGTTTTATTTTTTTAGTGGTTTTTTCAACCGTTCGCATAAATTTCAATTACATTTGAAACTACAATTTGAAAGGAGAGTTTGTTATTCAATTAATTTATGGAATTTTGGACATGATTTTGATGGGGAGTGTTCACAACGGACTTTTGGAGTTGTTAGATACATTGATACTTGATCTAATTTTTACAATAGATACTAACGTTTACTTTGATCTTTATTTTCTCATGCTTTAAGAAAGTACTTTTGTTATTTGAACAACCTTAGTTCAACAACTATCTTATAAAATCTATTGATCAACTTTTAGTTATGTTGTGTAATGAATCATAAATTCATAATGATTAATGAATTTTTTGTGTTAAAAACCAACCCATTGGAATACACTTACTGAAACATGAAGGTAACCTATTGACTTACATAGACTTTAAATAATTCACTAGACAAGCTGCTTAGTGGGCGTTTCCCTGTTTTTTTTTTTTTTTTTTTTTGCTTCTGTTATTATCTTCCTAAATGTTTGGGTTAATGTCAACGTCCCAAAGAATAAGAAGAATAGCTGTAAATATAAACTGGATTCTACAAAATTTTTTTACCTACAATGGCAATGTAACACCACAAAAAAGTAAAAGGAAAGTAGATCCTTGGAGGCTAATAAGTTTGAAGATTAGAAGTTTAAGACTGGCTTTCAAGGCTGCTGGTATTTTGGATCTTAATGTGAAGTCGTTGTATGTTGTCAGTAGTTTTAGGAGAGTTGACGATTAGTATTCTGCGCTTCCTGGTACAATATGTCTTCAGAGGCTCTCATGGATTCCAGATAGTTCTCTGTTAAAACTGGAATGCAGTGACCAGTTGACAAGACCCATGTTTTGGGTTTAGGCTGTTTCATAAATGGCATTTTTGTTACATTAAAAAAGCTAAGACGCGCGAATAACTCTAGTATTGGGCCAACAATTTTTACTCTCAACTAGATAAACCAGTGAACCATCTATTTTATTTCAATTAAAAAAGACACAGTGTTAAGGAATATTGCTGGTAGTTTTCATTTTATTTTATAGATTATATATAGAAATAGAATCAAATAGATGAATAGATTTTGGTTAAAGAGTTGTTCAAGGCAATGTGTGGCACTGACGATTCTAAACATAGTGTCTTAAAGGAGACCTTGTCAACAAGGTTGAGTTCAAGGCAATGTTTATTATTCTGGTTTTTGAGATTGTGCAACGTGTCGAACAGATTTAACTGGTAAAGGGGCCAGCGGCCAGCTCGACGTCCCAACTAATGAGTGTTTTGAATAGTTTTGGATCATGGGTTCTATAAGGGTGATTTATATAGTTATTTCTTTTTTTCAAACTATTTTCTAACTATGCATATATGTTTCTTTTATAGATTTGAATCTTTCAGAATATGCAATTAAGAACAATGATAAGCCAAATAGAGGAATTATTGATTTCTCACGGTGCAACCTTCTTGAAAAGCCTCCTGAAGATGCCTTACTTCGACTACGTTGTTATTCCTCACGATATAACCTCGAAAAGCATTTGAGGCATGCCTTGCTATTTGATCTCCGTTATTCCGGTAATCTTATAAGTTCAGCGTAGTGGGTTTCGAAGTCAAAAATATATGTAGTTTTATTTATTGGTCAAGTTGGAGTAAACTTCCCCCGATTTTTGCGTTTATTGTTTCAGCTCTCTTTTAGTTACATAAGGGGTTAAACGGTTTTGGCAAAAAGTCAAGAGTAACACAATCAATTATATTGGCATAGGATAGGATAGGAAGAATTGTACGAGTAACATTTAGTAAGGGTGATCTCAATGTTTTTGACTTTTTGCTTTACATAATTTTTTGTATAGTGTTTTTATGCCTTTAGCTCCTTGCTAATGGGTGTTTTTGATTTTAATATAATGTATTTGGATTTTTCAAAATTTTTGTTTGGAGACATGAGACACACAAATTGTAATTGATTTTAAATGTAAAATAAGAATAATGTTATCTATGTTTTTTTAATCATGTCCGGGTAGTTACCCGGGTTGATTAGCTAGTTCAATATAAAAGTAAACATAAATTATGGATGACTGGTATTGTTGGTGGATAAGGTTTGTGAGATTTTAATGCACTCTTTAAGTTGTTTGTATTAAACTAGTAACTAGTGTTATACCCGATCATATATACATAAAATTAATTAATTAAATCTAAATAAAATTTAATGTAAATATGTTAAGATTTAAGAGTAATTGTACTATCATTTTTTTTTATTGAAGTGAAATATAACAAATAAAATGATAGTGACCTATTATGATTTTTTAATGTTCAAATATCGATAAGTATCTCACAATTTACAACTTTGATGGACATATTATATTTTGTATATTTAAATATCGTAAAACATATCACAGTATACAACTTCGATGAGCATATTTTTAAAAATTATTTGAATATAAAACACAAAGTGTTAATATGTAAATTAATTTTGTACTACTCAATATAGTATATTAAATTTCAAACAATAATAAATTAACTCTAATATTGATAATGGAAAGACGAACCTAAAATCTAATACGAGTAATTATTAGATGAACCAGGTATAAAATATCGGACATTTGACTCGAGAGACTATTCCTTGCCCGATGATCAATCCATCCAAGAGAAGTAAACCCCAACCCCGACCCGTATAATAAAAACAGAGCGCCAATTTCAATCGTGACTGACTGTGGGAGGGATAAGGTTTTCTTCTTTGTCTCCTAATAATAATAATCCATCCTCTTCTCTCCCATTAATTTTTTTTTCTGCCAAAACTTGTGTGGCTCTTACCTCACCTCACCACCCCCCTCCTTTGATAATAAAAAAACCCTAAAATTATAATATACTGCACTAATTATCTGTGAATAAATGTCTGCTCTTCAAGCTCTTCTCATCTGTAAACCCCCAATTATCTTTAACAATAATAATTATAATACTATCTTATTCCCACGCCCTCAATTTCACCATTATCATCAATCTTTAAAGTTGGGTTCTTTTACTTCAACAAGTTATCGCAGAAAGTTTCCATCTTTTTCTGCATTGCATCAAGATAATGTCGATTTCGATTTATCCTCTTCAATTAGAAATGATGGTAAAAGTAATCATAATCTAATTCCGGACGATAAAGTTACTGACTTTAGGGGAGGTGATGAAGTTTCTAATAATAATAATAATCAAGAAACTTTGAATGAAGTTGAAGTTGGGAAAGAAAAGGGGAAATTACCAATTCTTGTGTTTATGCTGGGATTGTTTGCAAAGATAAAGATTGGATTTGAGAAAATGTTGTTATCAGATGGGTTTAGTTGGTGGCCCTTTTGGCGGCAAGAAAAAAGATTGGAGCTTTTGTTTTCCGAAGCTGACTTGAATCCTAAGGATGCTTCCAAGCAGACTGCCTTGTTGGTTGAGCTCAACAAACACAGGTTATATCAATAAAGCTTATATTTGTACTTCTTCATTGTGACTTGACTTGTCTTCTAATTGAGTTCCTTTCAGTTGCTATCTGTTTTTTGGGTTTTATATAGATAGAATTGTTGTCATAATAGCAAACACTCAAGTTACTTTGATCATTTTAATTGAACGTTGAAAGACCACATAGTAATATTGCTAAGAGCGATACATATACATCTGACTTGGAACCTACTGATTGTTGCCAATAGGGTTCTACAGGGTAGGAAGCAAAGTCCAATATAGAGATAGTATATGTATGATACTATCGATAGATAAAATGGATAATCTGTCACAAGTTAGTTGGCCTCACCTCCTGGATAGCCATAGAATTTAAGAAACTTCTTACCTTTATACAACTATACCAACCTCACACAAAAAAAATCCTGGCTTTTGAAACATTTATGTAATTTAGGGGTATTACGGGTACACTTTTATCCTAAAGGTGGCACCATTTGGGTGCTTTAATTTATGACTCGAATATTATAGACTTGAAAGAAGTCATTAGAAGCTATATACTAGTTCAACTGGTCAGAGGCATCCCAGGTTTTACCTAAGGTCTTGAGTTCGATCCTTATGGATGGCAAGTCTTTGGGTTTTTTCCTCCGATTACTTGTAACAGTCCATGGTCAACATCTCGTTGTCTAGGGTACGTGCAAGGCTTCACCATTATATGCTGATGTTTTCTTGATGTCGCATACCGACTGAATGTTTCAAAAAAAAAAAAGAAGCTATATGGACCTGTGGTTACATGTTCATATGTTATTCTCATCCTTTGCTTTAATTATTTCCAGTCCAGAGTCCGTTATCAGGCGTTTTGAGCAAAGACAGTATGCAGTGGATAGTAAAGGAGTTGCAGAATATATTCGAGCTCTTGTAGCCACGAATGCTATTGCTGAGTATCTTCCTGATGAGCAATCTGGAAAGCCTTCCGGTCTTCCTGCACTGGTAAGTGGTAAATTATATTATATTAGTAAAGCATTTTAGTATATTGATACTAAAATCTTATATGTGGTGTCTAATATTCTGTGATTTATAATCTACTTTCAGCTACAAGAACTGCAGCAACGGGCTTCAGGAAATTTAGATGAGTCCTTTTTAAATCCTGGCATATCCGAGAGGCAGCCATTGCATGTAATGATGGTGAGAGTTCATGTAAATATTACTCTAGATCTTTTAATTGAAAATTTTTTGTGGCACAATCATGTCTCCAAGTTGTAGGTCAATTATCACTGTAATGCTTTGTATAATGAGTTTATCTGACGGTTGTGTGTTTGACTTAAGCGTTTGTTTTCATTTGTAGGTTGATCCAAAAGTGTCAAATAGATCATCACGTTTTGCACAGGAGCTCATCTCTACGATACTATTCACTGTTGCCATTGGCTTGATGTGGTATGAGTTTCTCTTTTAATATTTATGCTGTTTACATGGGTTTACTTAATATCTCATAGGATGAGTAGAGAGTTAACATTCTCTTAGTTAGCAGGGTTCATTTTAAGCCATTCAAGTATAAACAGATGGATTCGGGTTATATTTTTTATATGTAGAGAGTAAGAAGAGTTTTTCGATACCTCTCAGTTAGTCAGTTATTGGGGGTTAGTTTAAGGCTTTTAAGTGAAAACGGGTCAATTTTATTCTACATCTTATTTTTAGCGGGTCAAATGGGTAAGTTATACTAAACATAGCTAAAGTGAAATATATCAAACTTTTTGAATGGTGTATTAGTGACCCAAATGATACCTAAAGTGCTTGCAATCTTTTTTTTTTGGAACGGCTGCTTGCAATCTTCTAATTAGGTCAAAACTTGTTGTCAACTAGAATTCTACCCACATGATGCGCATCAGTGGACGGTTTTCAGAATGGTTAAATTCGATAATATAAATATTTAAATTCGATAATCCAAATATTTAGTTTAAAAAGACTATAAAGTTTCTGTCAAGACATGGCTAGGAATGGCATCAGCTGGCTTAAGACTATGGTCGGTGGTGATGTAATATAGACAGTTGTTGGTAATGAGACTTCCAAAAAATATTTTGTTTCTATATTTTAAGCATTTAATTACTGGTGATTTAATTTTATATTAACTAAGTTTATATATATCTGGGTAAAAAGGTAAGGTGGTAATTTCCTAGTTTTTAACAATTTAAAATTATGATTTATGTCAAATGCTTTATAAATGAGTAGAGATAGTTTTTTTTGGTATATTCACTAGAATAGTAATTATCATTTATGAATCTGTTTTTGCCCGTCCCGACTCTTGAAAACGTAACTACATTGACCCGGACCTGTTACCTGTCTGACCCACATTTTGCAACCTATATTGTTGGTAAAGAAAATGCCGGGTGTTAGTTATTTTGCATTTTTTTTCTTGAATTATCCTTGAGTTACAATGCATTTCTCTTTCTTCAGGGTGATGGGTGCTGCCGCACTTCAGAAGTACATTGGTGGTTTAGGTGGTATAGGAGCTTCTGGTGTTGGCTCGAGTTCTTCTTACACCCCGAAAGAATCAAATAAAGAAATAGCTCCTGAGAAGGTAAAGGCTTGTTATGAACTAGTTGTAGCAACACATGTCTGGTAAAATTGAACATCACATCATGTGAATACCTAAATTGATTCTCTTAAGGTCTGTCTATTAACCTAATTAGTGTGTAACCTTTGTATTATGAAATGGTTTTCTGTAGAATGTAAAGACATTCAAGGATGTTAAGGGTTGTGATGATGCTAAACAAGAGCTTGAGGAAGTGGTAGAGTACCTCAAAAATCCTGGGAAGTTTACTCGACTTGGTGGGAAGTTACCAAAGGTTTTTACTTAGTACATGTTATACAGACTTGATATGTGTTTATAAAAATTATCTTTCTTTTAAATTGTTTTGTGTTGATGTTTTCCACTGCTAAGAAGCCTACTTGACTATTTTATAGGGGATACTTCTGACTGGGGCACCTGGAACAGGGAAAACTCTACTTGCCAAGGTCAGTTGTAAAATTATATGTGTACACTTCTAGCTTTCTTCGAGTGCTCGAACTTACCTTAGTCACATGTTAATGCTACTACATGTCACCGTCTTTTCGAACCATAATTTTTTTCGGTTTTGCTGAATATTTCTAAGGCTATTGCTGGAGAAGCTGGGGTTCCTTTTTTCTACAGAGCAGGTTCTGAATTTGAGGAAATGTAAGTATTTCCTTTTCATTCTATTGTAAGATAATGCTATTGTAGACTTTTTGTGCAGGCATTCCTTTGATCAATTATATGTACTCATTTTTTACTTGACCTAAGTGTGTATTCGGTATGCCTGAGTAATGGTGCCTAGTTTGTGTGATGTATGAAATAACCTCTGTGGCTATCTGTATGTTTGGAAATGTGTTTAGCATACAAATTTCATGAGCACTTGTATCAGTATCATACAGGGTACTTGTGTTCTTACAGATGGCAAAGACTATAGATTGAACACTTTCATGTTTCTATGCATGTGATAGGTTTGTTGGTGTTGGTGCTCGACGTGTGAGATCCCTGTTTCAAGCAGCAAAGAAGAAGGTACATCATTTTTTGAAGTCTTCTATGATGTAATGCTTCTTTCAAGGTATAACCGGTCATTCTTTACATTGGCTGTTTTAAACTAAACATTTTGATGTCTTTTTTCAGGCTCCATGCATAATTTTTATTGATGAAATAGATGCAGTCGGTTCCACTCGTAAGCAGTGGGAAGGTCATACAAAGAAAACATTGCATCAACTGCTTGTGGAAATGGATGGGTTTGAACAAAATGAGGTACACCCAACGAACATAATATCTCTTCTGGGTATGCTTAACCCTTCTCTTCAAGTCATGAAAATAGTTCTTATGCAGGGCATAATTTTAATGGCTGCAACAAACTTGCCTGATATTCTTGATCCAGCTTTAACAAGGCCTGGTAGATTTGATAGGCATGTAAGTTCAACAATTTATAGAGAACAACTCTTTTTCTGTTTTCCATCTTACAAGCACTGTCTTTTGAATTGCTAAAAATGATGGTACCATTTCCAGATTGTTGTTCAAAATCCAGATGTGAAGGGTCGTCAAGAGATTCTGGATCTGTATTTACAGGATAAGCCACTTGCTGATGATGTTGATGTGAAGGCAATTGCACGCGGTACCCCAGGGTTCAATGGAGCAGGTACTTTTCTATGTTATAGTGTTTTAAAATACAACTCCACCTACTATTGTGTGTCTGTAACTGTATTTCTGTTGCAGATTTGGCAAACTTGGTTAATGTTGCCGCCATCAAGGCTGCTGTTGAAGGCGCTGAGAAATTGAATGCCTCACAGTTGGAGTTTGCAAAGGACAGAATAATTATGGGTACAGAGCGGAAAACTATGTTTATATCTGAAGAATCAAAAAAGGTACACATTTTATTACATTGACTTTTAACTTTGGTTTCCATGTTGCTGACATGCCAAGTAATCTCCATCTTCAGTTGACTGCTTACCATGAAAGTGGTCATGCAATAGTTGCCTTGAATACGGCTGGTGCACATCCAATTCATAAGGCAACAATCATGCCACGTGGATCTGCTTTGGGAATGGTCACTCAGCTGCCATCTAATGATGAGACATCCATAAGCAAGAAGCAATTATTGGCACGTCTTGATGTTTGTATGGGTGGTCGAGTTGCAGAAGAGCTGATATTTGGCCGCGACCATATTACTACTGGTGCTAGTAGTGATCTTCAGTCCGCTACAGAACTTGCTCAATATATGGTATATCATTGATCTGATGTAAAACCTGATTTATTTACTTCTCATCATGTTATGTTATGCTTATCAATCCGTTGTACTGTCCAAAGGTATCATCTTGTGGTATGAGTGATGTGATTGGGCCTGTTCATATAAAGGAGCGACCAGGCTCCGAGATGCAATCACGTATCGATGCTGAAGTATGTCTCTCAAATTTAAGGCTGTTTCAGTTTACATGGTCTAGAAAATTACGTAGATGTTTCTCAATTTTCAATTGATTTTTCAGGTTGTCAAACTCTTAAAAGACGCGTATGAACGCGTGAGGTCCTTGCTGAAGAAGGTTCGTTTATATGTTTCTTCATTTATGGTCATTAGTGAAACTGTTATATTTTGTAAGTGGTTAAGCTAAATATTGGCTATAATGGGTCAAACGTGTACTAAATGCATCAGACCTTCTAGTTTATATAAAAGTTGTTGGATTATGTTAATTATAATCTAGTTTTTAAACTATACACAACAAGTTTTTAAAGTTACCAAAAAAAAAAAAGTTTTTTGTGTCCGACCAACTTGACCTGCCTCATGCTTCAAAATAAGGACGTGTTTTTGAGTTGCTTTTCCATGCAGCCCATTGTGCTACCTTTAAAATGTAGAGATATAGCAACCATTGTGTAACTTGTCTTTAAAATTTGGTTAATCCAGCACGAGAAGTCATTGCACGCTTTGGCAAATGCGCTTTTGGAATATGAGACTCTAAACGCAGAAGAAATAAAGCGGATTCTTGTTCCATACCAAGAAGGACAAGGAGTTATACCTGTACAAGAACTACAACAAGAGGAAGGAGAGCTTGTATTGGCATAATAGAAGGTAGTAAAACATGTATTATTGTGATTTAAGTGTAATCAATGGGGGACTATGTACAGTGTTGTATACAAAGCAAATTATTAATTATACAAAAGAATGCGATTCTTTCCCCATGACCATTAACTCTGGTTACAATTATAACCGTCTCAGTAGAAAATGATAACCATTGGATTCCATGCTCTTGCCAATTGTTCTAACTTTATGGCGGTGTAAATGACACAAAGCTATCAATCGATTAGTATGTCTATGAAATCAGTTCTGTTTCGGTGTAAATAACTAATTACTCATACAAATTTATGATACAATGTAGTAACTATATAAGTATGTGAGGAGCTTGAGTAAAATAAAAAGTAGCTTGAACTAAAAAAAATAAAATTATTTGACGCAAAAAAGCTTATGCGCATTTTGCTTATCAAAATTAAAAAAATGTTTCCGTAAGTTATCACAGATATTTGGGAATAGACTCAATCAATTTCGTTGCAACTTTAGTGGCGAGATTAAGTTATTACAAAACTTTAATCTATACGCTCAGGTTGAACTCGAATTAATTAACTAGTAAGAAGGATAATAATAACAAAAGGTCAAGTTACTCTTCGATCAAGTAACCCTTGGACACGTAATTACCAGTTGAATACATGAATGACACCTCCATATATTGAGCACTATTCAATTAAATGGTAAAAACGTGATCATAATAGTATTCAACTCATGTAAAAACAAACAAAATAAGTAATTTAGGCATTCTTATCATACATATTAGAAGACAAGTATTTGACTGTGTTTCCAACATCAAAACAGTTAGTTATAATAATCAACTAGTTAGATTCATTCACCACCTTCAGTTTTACTGTTTTAGGGATATGGGGAATTTGCTGTGAATGAAAGTTGATAGTTAAAAATAGGGTCTTGTTATATACAGTCTTACAGGTTGTATAGTTAAGGTGTATAAAACAATTAACATAAAATATAAGTGGTGAACTTTTATTATGATGATAGAATCTTTATATGCATGTTAATTGTTAGATTCAGGATGAATCAGTATGAATTTCCAAATTTGAGTGTTCCCTATGAATACAAAACGGGCCATATAACCTCTAAAAGCATAGACTTTTCACATAGGTTGTTAGGACTTGGAAATATGTTTATTTCATTCTTCCAAAAATAACAACCAAGTTGCTTGAAGTATCAAACTTGTTAGAGAATATGTATATGGAATCACATTTCTATTTGTGCCAAAACTTCGGGTAAACACAACATCAAATTCATCAATCCAACATGCCATAAACCAAATACAGCCCTGACATCCCTATGACAAATTGGTCTTTATCGAATTGGATATTCGGTTTTTTCCAGTTATTTTTTCAACTTAAGTTTCATTATCTCCACGGGTTGTATTTTAAAAGCAGGTCAATCGCAAATCAATTTAGCGAAGTACGTGCACCTAAACGGCTCAACGTATTTTGACATCAATGCTTACATATATTACGTATTATGTCTCTAAAAACCGGTAGTTCGGTCTTTGTTATTGATGTTTTTTCCTTATGTATCTCCAATTGGCATAAGGTTTTTTCTAGCCCATCTGCAACCTTTGCAATAATCTGTTTGAATTTTTATATGACTCAATCTTGTACTTTGATCTCTAGTTATTTTTGAACATTACTTTGATCTCTAGTACTTGTTAAGGATCTTTTTTTGTTAATAAATATATATAGTACTGTTGCTTTAAAAAAAAAGGGGGGGGGGGGGGGGGGTAACAATTATAGTTAAACGATTTCTTGAAAAAAAATATCATACAACACAACATTATGTAACGGAAATAAAAGGAATCGTGAATGAATTATAAGCTTCTGGTTGTTTGATTGTAATGAATTACGACTAACATAGAAGATAAAAGGAGGACTTAAAATCAATAATATTGTCCAGAGATTTTAGGTCAAATAAAATAACTATTAAGGGTAAATAAATAAAACAATAGATTTCTCTTCACCGAAAAAAACCGTGCATCATAAAAATCATTGTGCATCAATTGTTTCGTGAATCTCGTGCATCAATTTAACTATGATCTAAGGGTCAAGATCTTATCTTATTTGTTTTACAGTACCCAACCCCATTGTCCAGACCCTAGTTAACATAATTCTCTTAAAACAGCTTTTTCATATATTTTCATAGGAAAAATGATCTGAACTGCAGACTTTACTTAAACTGTTACTTTAAAAAAAAGTTACAAATTAATTTGAATTTGATAAACATATATAGTCCTTCTGAATTTTACATACCCTCCCTTTAAATTTTACATAATCCCTCAATTTTACCTAAAATAGATACTGCATGTTACTTAACCTTTTCCCATTTTCATAATTACATTAGGGATTCGGGATAACGCATAAACACCTAAAAATAATCAATTTATAAATATAATAATAATTAATATTTAAATTAACTTTGTATGGTAATAAAAAAATACTTGTAAATAACATTGACCGAATCTTTCTGATTTACTTCTAGCTAGTAGCTGTCAGTTTTCTTCATCCGACCACATTGAATCAACATGGATCAAATAACATTTAAATCAATCACTCATATCTTTGAACTAAACACCTAAGTTTGAAACACAATGTATACTGACTGTACATCATGCCGATATTAGGTTAAAAAAGTGGGTGATGAGGTTTTGAGGTTATCTGTTGGCGATTCCCTGAAGGTAGGGTTCTAGCCTCTTTACGTCAATCGGACGTGCGAATGAATGTCGGATGACCGATTAGAGTCGTGCCATCGAATATGCCGGAAAGTTTCTTAATCGTTATGTGTTGTGTATGGTTTTTCTCTTGGAAGATGGTTGTGTTTGTAGTCGTGATCCCCCCTTTGATCTTTCTTCCCCCTTTTTATAGGAAAATCCTTGGCCTCTGGAATAGTCCAGGTTCATTTTAAGGTTTCCCCCATTGTGGACCAAAATAACTTCCATATATGTCCGCCTTTATTGATGGTATCAAATCCTTAATTTATAGGAGCTTGATTTTATCATTTAGTTCCGTTTGAAGTCTTTGTTACGCACGACCATTCGTGTTGTAAGATGGTACCGCGGGAAGGGTACACCATTATATACGTCATACTCAAACGCAACTCAACCCATAGTAGTTTGTTCTTAAGAGTTTCTCAAAGAAAAGCGAATCCATATATACAACATGGATCATGTATATGATTCAAAACCACGTGCATTTGTGTCTATAGTCATAAGAAAATAATACGGAATATATATGATTAATAAACATTAGCCAAATGTTAAAACACAAACAAGATGTGTTTATGTATGTATAGGGTATATATATTATTATTATTACCATGGTGTCAAAATAATCCCTTAAAAATTTATATGTCATAAAGGAAGGATTACGTACGCGTTGTACGGATAGAAATTAAAATTGAATAATAATGGATCAAGAATCTGGAGGTTGACAAATTTAAGGAAGTGATATTTCAATCCCCTTAATGAATGAAGATTTATGATGCATTGTTGACAAAGTCGTTCATAAGTGACCAAAAGTAAGTCGTAACTACTCGCGGGTTTCGGCGGTGAGATAGTGGGAATGATAGATCATAGGAGGTGATAGCTATTTGCCTTAGCTGTACGTCGCCATTAGATTTACAATTCATCAAAAATATATCGAATGACCTCTCTAATGAAAGAGCATGGAAATTTAAGAACGCCCATACAATTTTTATAATTTATAGATATATGATTTTTGTGAATAAAAAAGATTTTGAATGAATTAGAATAATAAAATGATTTATGAGGAATAAAGGAAAAAATCAGTGGTTGAGATTTGAGGAGTGGTTTAGATTGAAAGGTATATCAGGTAGAAATATTTAAATTAATGAATAAAGAATAAAAATAATTAAAATAGTTTAAATCATTTTTTCTTAAGAAAAAAAAAAAGTCCTGATAAATATAGATATTATATACCTACATCAATATAAAGCGAATCATGAACAGTAACTCATGAAACTGCACAACTGCTTGTCAACATGTTTGATAAAAAAAGAAAAAAGGAGATAAAGAGAGAGAGAGAGGGGGGAGGGGGCGGGGCCCAAAACCGTAAAATAATGATAGATAGATAGATAGAATGTGGATATGGGTATGTTTGTATTTGTTTTTGTTTTTGTCCGACCCATTTCTCCCGCTGCTTGACTGACTCTGTTTGTCTTCTAGTATCTGTTTCTCTTTCTCTCTCTCATCGAACAAAAAGGAAGAGAGGAAGGAAGACTTGGTAAAGCCAACTAACTGCCCTGCCTGTGACATAGAAATATCCGAGAAACTTCCTCCTCCTCCTCCTCTCTCTCTCTCTCAATCCAACAACCCACCCCCTACTACTACTGATACATACACACACACACATATAATATATCTGTATATCTTATCATTAAAATACCCCCCAATATCCCTCCCTTCTTATTTTTACATATATATAATAATTTACATCAATTCATCATCACTTTAACGGTGCTTGTACGACTTTCCTACTTTCTCTCTATTTATTTAATTTTTCCCTTTCATATTTATTGTAACTTGATTGATTGCTGGGATTTTGACTATTGTAACTTGATTGATTATTATGTGTTTATTGATGATCTTCTTCTGATATGCTAAATTTCATGAATTCATTACAGTTTTAACTTATGAATTTACCCTCAGATGTTCTTAACACAAAAACCTAGTCTGGCTTCCATAATTAGTTAATATACAGTACTTACTAAGTTAGGGAAGATTCTTAGTTCATGTATTCTCTTTGGGGAAGAGAACCCCCACCCCCACCATGATTATTATTGTTATAATGTTAACCACTTATCTTCATCAAATTCATATCAACTGTTTGGATAAACATGAAATCTCTTTACAGTATTTCTTCTCTTGTAGGGGTTGGGTTAAGACTACTTCCCCCATACCCTGCTCAAGCCGGCATCGGGTATCGTTGCCTTTTCATCAAATCTTTTTCATTTTGCCAATTTAAACTACGTAAGCAGTCTGTTTATCAGTATCCCCAGTTATTTTCTTTTATTATGCTCAAGGGAATTCAAAGTAAATTTTGTTTACGTTGTATACTGTGATCTAGATGTTTCTTTTATATTTATTTATATGCATATCCAGAGTGGTTCTCCCTTCACCTTCAGCATTCCGAGTCAATTCAAGGAGCTATTTTCTTTTTATATGGAATTGAAGTCAGACCTCTTTTTAACAAGAATTCAGATTGCCATTTGAACTCTTTCCAGGCATAACTTATAACAATGAATCCCCGTTCAGAAAAGATTGTGAGGTTAGCTTTTGATTACAATGTTCCATTTGATTCATTTGTCTAATTTAATGTTACTACCATTTCCGAGCCTATATGGAAGCCAGCATACACACACCCTTAAAAAAGAATTACCAATGTAAAGATATAAACATAAACACTTCTTATTCTAGTGCATCACTGAAAAGGATTTGTTGTGCATTATAAATATGATCATATGCATAACATGACCAGGTTTGAGGATCACATGTCAGATAAAAGTAGCAATGGAGGTTCTTCGCAGACATTTAAAACAGTGATGGGTTCCGTTTCCTCTATGTTTCGGAAAGGTTTTGAACATGGCTCTGGAGGGATCAAAAGCTTGAAACGATCAATGGAGTCCCGTCCATTTAACAGGCTTCTGAGTAGAGGCCTTGACTCTGGGAGGAGAACACTCAACCCACAAGGGAAGTTCCTCCAAAAGTGGAACAAAATTTTTGTTTTGTCATGCGTGATTGCTGTTTCTGTGGATCCGTTATTCTTTTATATTCCAATAGTTAAGGATGACGACAAGTGCCTTGATTTGGACAAAAAATTACAGATCACCGCTAGTGTTTTGCGATCCTTCACAGATATCTTTTACATAGTTCACATCATCTTTCAGTTTCGTACTGGTTTTATAGCTCCTTCTTCTCGAGTATTTGGTAGGGGTGTTCTGGTTGAGGATGCTTGGGAGATTGCAAAGAGATATATGTCTTCATACTTTTTGGTTGACATACTTGCAGTTCTTCCATTGCCACAGGTGAGAATCAATACCAATTGAATGTTGTGTGTTTTTTTTTAAAATATATAAATATTATCAATTGGCCTACATAGATGTATATTACAATCAGCACTTGTCCATGAGAATCAATACTTGTCAAATATATATTATAAAAGGTAAATGTTTTTATATTCATTTATAGGATTCCCTAAAAATTCCTTTTAGAATTAACTATTTGCATCTTTAAATTTGCCTGAATTCCTCATGTCATATCTCAGGTTGTGATTTTGATCATTATACCAAAGATGCGTGGCTCAAGATCCTTGAATACAAAAAACTTGTTGAAGTTTGTTGTTTTTTTCCAGTACATCCCTCGGATGCTCCGAATCCATCCTCTGTATAAGGAAGTCACAAGAACTTCTGGCATACTTACTGAAACTGCATGGGCTGGAGCTGCTTTCAATCTCTTTCTTTACATGCTCGCTAGTCATGTAAGACAGTAAGAGGTGGCACAAATTAGATTTGCGTGTCTAGATTGCATTACGTTCAACCACTCTTGCAGTT
Organism: Erigeron canadensis; assembly: GCF_010389155.1. NCBI lineage: Eukaryota > Viridiplantae > Streptophyta > Magnoliopsida > Asterales > Asteraceae > Erigeron > Erigeron canadensis. The sequence goes on from NC_057766.1 coordinate 44,222,567, forward strand.
AGTAGTTTTCATCTGTACAACTAGGTTTAGAATTGCCATAGGACTATTAAGAGCTATTTGGATTTGCCTATAATAAGTTTCGTATGTTCGGTAAAAATGATCATGATTATATATCTTTGAGTTGATGGTGTCAAAAGATTTTTTTTTTGTTGGTAAAGCAGGTAGTAAGTTTGTAATTAAACTGACTCTTGATACAAATACATTATTTTCTTATTCAAGTCATGGTAATATCATCCTGTATATACATCCAAACACCTGCTAGTTTTGCTATATCTTAATTTGACAGTCAACTGGATCTTCTTTTTTGCTAGATAACCTTTCCCTTTCTACTATTGGTCTAATAGTAACAATAAAAGACTATATCCTCCTGTTGTAGGCTATTTTCTTAATATTCTTGAAATTTTATCTGCCTTTTGTTATATCTTTTTTTGGGTACATATCAATCATTGTCGTATGTTATATTATTAGACACATTTTTAGTGTTTCATGTCATTTTACGATGATAGGTATTTGGGGCCTTTTGGTACTTGTTTTCTATAGAACGTGAAACAACTTGCTGGCGGCAGGCTTGTGGAAATATAACATCGACAAATCCTGGGATTAGAGTAGGAGATTGCGTCAACTCTTCATTTTATTGTAATGAGGAAAGGATACCAGGACTTGTGGGCTATTTGAATTCAACCTGTCCCATACAGGAAATGGACAATCCTCCTTATGATTTTGGTATGTTTCTTCCTGCCCTTCAATCTGGTGTTGCAAATTCAACTGATTTTCCACAGAAGTTCTTTTACTGTTTCTGGTGGGGTCTGCAAAATCTTAGGTATGAACATCTGAATTTCGATACTTTTCACATTGTTCTTATTTGTAGAAATTCGCAAGTGATTATTTCCTTGGTCAATCTTGTAGTTCTCTTGGTCAAAATCTGCAAACGAGCACATTTGTTTGGGAAATTTGCTTTGCAGTGTTCATATCTATATCTGGTTTGGTTTTATTCTCATTTCTCATTGGAAATATGCAGGTTGGTCATTGATGTTTATCTAAATTATGCAAAGATGAAGGTGCCACTAATTATCTTTATTGGTTATGTTTTTTTACAGACTTACTTGCAGTCCACAACCATAAGATTGGAGGAGATGAGGGTGAAAAGACGAGATGCAGAGCAGTGGATGTCCCATCGTTTGCTTCCAGAGCCTCTTAAGGAGCGAATCAGAAGATATGAACAATATAAATGGCAGGAAACTCGAGGTGTTGATGAAGATAATTTGATCCGTAACCTTCCTAAGGATCTCAGAAGAGATATAAAGCGCCATCTTTGTCTGCAACTACTAAAAAGGGTCGGTTCTTCTCATTGTTTCTTTGTTTCCATTACGGATATTATAATAATTTAGGCAGCAAAATGGGCCAGTAACGGCCCAGGTCTTTTTTTTTTTGCCCGGTTATATAATCTCTTAAACAGCTAATGTACCAAATATAATTATAAGTATTTGTTCTTTTCAGGTGCCCATGTTTGAGAAGATGGATGACCAGCTAATGGATGCTATGTGTGACCGTTTGAAACCAGTTCTGTATACCGAGAATAGCTACATAGTGAGGGAAGGGGACCCAGTGGATGAAATGCTGTTTGTAATGCGTGGCAAATTACTGACCGTTACAACCAATGGAGGCCGAACTGGTTTCTTTAACTCCGACCACTTGAAAGCAGGAGATTTTTGTGGTGAAGAGCTTCTTACATGGGCCTTGGATCCCCATACATCATCCAACCTCCCGATCTCCACAAGAACCGTTCGGGCACTTGAAGAAGTGGAGGCATTTGCACTGATGGCTGATGATTTGAAATTTGTAGCCTCTCAGTTTAGAAGACTTCATAGTAAGCAGCTACGCCATACTTTCAGATTCTACTCGCAGCAATGGAGGACGTGGGCGGCATGTTTCATACAGGCAGCATGGCGGCGACATTGCAGGAAGAAATTGGAAGACTCATTGCGGGAAGAAGAGGATAGGCTGCAAAATGCGCTAACAGGATCCGGCGGAAGTTCAGCTAGTTTGGGTGCCACAATATATGCATCACGGTTTGCAGCTAATGCACTCCGTGCTTTGAGGAGAAATGGTGCAAGGAAAGCAAGAATACCTGAGAAATTACCGCCGTTGATGCTTCAGAAGCCGGCAGAGCCTGATTTTACGGCTGAAGATAAATGAACTGATAGTGTAGCATGTTTATATATGTATTTTGTCGTACAAGGAGAACATGTTAACCGGTTTTCTGGGTGGTTGTAAAAGATAAAAATTCAATCGAATGATTCTTTATAACGTTGTACAATTGTAGATAAATTCAGAGCCCCATACAATTGCATTTAGCAATCATATCAACAACCAATCACAGCAGAATTATGGAAGGTGTGATACTGAGACGCATGTAGTTGATATTTTGTTGTTGAATGTTTCCTTTAGCAATCATAACCCCGAAATTGTCGGTAGGTTAATTGTTGTTCTTTAAAGAAGCCCAACACAAGGGAAGTCAAGATTGATTGATTGTTGTCTTCTGAAATGAATCCGACGCCAACCATGGAAGGCAATGGTTGTTTGTTTGAGGTAACCTGTAGCAAGAATGGCTTAGCATATGTGATAGATAGTCTTCTGTTGAGGTTTCTCGTATCTACTGAGATATCTTTATCTAGCAACTGTTGAGGTTTCTCGTATCTACTGAGATATCTTTATCTAGCAAGTGAAGCATGACAAAGTCGCCACTTCTTGTATCTACAAACCTTATAAAACATTTGCACGGTGTCTTAAATTTTGAAATATATAAACATTATCATTTTTAACTTATTATTTAATGTTCATTTATATTATACAGTATATTGATTGGTTTACATAATTTTTAATCATAAATATTCTATTAATTACAACAAATACAATTGTTACATACATGAGTTAGATAATTCAGAACCAACGATGGACGAAACTAATTGTCGATCACAATCACCTTTTGACTTCAACCATTAACCACACACAATGTGCTATTATTATTTCTAGATATGTTATTATTGATCGATACTCTTTCTATTCATGAATAATAGGGGCGAGATTGGATCGGTTTGAGACGGTTTTTTGTTAAAACCGAAAACCGAACCGAACCTTTCAGTTTTTAAATATCAAAAACCGTTAGATTTGGTTTTGGCTCGGTTCGGTTTTCGGTTTCTTCGGTTTTGGTTTTGGTTCGGTTTTGCTTGGTTTTTAGAAATCTAAAACAAACCAATCGGTTTGTGTTGGTTTTCGGTTTCTTCAGTTCGGTTTTTTTCGATTTTTGATTTTTCAATACGGTTTTTGCTCACCCCTAATGAATAGCTACATATGCAAAGCTTTGACTCATGTTTTATATTATGGAGAAAGAAGATAAGATATCATATGTGAAAAGTTTCAATTGCTTAATTTAGAGGGCAATAATATCCATTCATTATTAACCTATAACTCATCCTTGTCAAGCGCCTCAATATGAAATTAGCTCTTACTACAAATCAATAACTAATCAAACATCTCCAATACATTGATCAACTTATCACTAGTTTAAGCCCATTAAATCCATAAAACTAAAAATAAAAATATTATTTGGTTTCATTCTTCCATAATAAGTCTGCCCTCATAATATTGGCTCGTTATCAAAATAATAATGAGTGGATAATGAGTGATAATAGGCATTGTGGGGGCTCCTTAATAACCTATTTGGTTCTTAAGGGTTTTTTTCCCTTCTAAATTTAGGAAAAGAGTTATATCGTTGTTACGGTTTTAAAGTTAGTGTTTCAGAATAAGAATTAGAAAATACGATCGATGTCACTAATAAGAATAAAAATTTCTAATATTCTATTGCTGGAAGTTACTAAGTATATAATTATTTTTATGACATCTCTTCTCTTCTCTTATATTAATAAAAGAAGATTGTGATGATGTCATTTTTTTTAAAATTTTTTTTACATAATATGTTAATATATTATCTTAACGTTTGTATGACATCATTCAAAAAAATAGACAAAACAAAACAATTTCAAACTTATTTCAAGATATAATGATTTTAACATAATTTTAGTATATGGAAAATTTTTATTTTACTTAAATATTTAGGAGGAATAGAAACTAAAAATCAAAACTCGTATAATTAATTAAATTTTTCATTGTATTTTTTTAAAATTATATAAATATATTTTTTTTTCCCGATATCATTGTAACTTAAGTGAAATATTAAGTGTTATCAAAAGGGTTGATATTGAAATAGAAAACAAATTTGTAGATTAAAATTTATTATTGTAATTTTATTTTGGAGTTAGAAGTATGAGAATTGAATAATCAATTTATTATCAGATTTTTAATATAACAAATGTGATTTATATATTTTGACTTCTTAACAAACTGTAATTTTAACAACAACTTCTATTCAGCTACCCGCATAATATGCGAGTTGATTAGCTAGTATCAAAATATAATAAAATTTGTATGAAAAGAGGTTAATTATCAATCTTCTCCCAAACTTTTTATTACAATATTCAACATTATAAAATAATAATTCTTTATTTTAATTTTTAAAAAAAATTCATTGGTGGGTTTTATTGATCTTTTAAGTGTATACCATAAAAAATGTTTGGCGATATCTATATATGGATCAATATCTTTTAATTAGATGTTGAGAAAATAAGTAGTTAAGGTCGTTTTTTAAAATTTAATATAGCATTGTACCCGTGTGATGAGGCGGTGGTCGTGATAGCAAAGGTGTGGTGGTGGAGGATGCGACGTCGAGTATTGTAGATGATTTATATAAAAGTAATTGATTTAAAGGGTTAATGGAGATATTTTAGAAAATAAATGATTGATAGTTGTAACACCCCAAGGTTTTAAGGTAAAAGAAATTAACCCCTTTTTATCGTTTTGGTATTAAATTAATTTTCTAGTGTTTTATTTTTAAATATGGGGTTAATTTAGTTGGAACTTTAACGGGTAGCGGGTAAAATACCCTCAAAAATGGAAGTGGGTCGTGGCACCCATAGAATGTGCCAGCCACACACACCCATCTAATTCTTATTCCAATATTCTTCTTCTTCTTTTTTCACATGCAATCCACCCCCAATTCCTTCAAAATCAAGGTCAAAATACTTTCAAATTCAAGACTAGATATCACCCTAACAATCATCACCATCAATTTATCTCCATTCAAGAGTTTGAAAATTAGGGTTTTGGTAGTTCTAGGTGGTGGCCGAAATTAATTAAGAAAAGGGAAAAATTGGTGAATTGAAAACCTAAGCTATTATCTTCTATTGTGAGGTATTGATTTCTATTTCATTATTTCATTTGTTATTGAGAATTAGTCTTATTATACCATTATAAGAATATTCAATTTGTCATTTCTTGATTTATAACATTTCGATTTTCGACGAAAATTTGCATTATTTTTCTAAGTACCAAAATTTTTCCAACTTGTGCAATATTTTATTAAATGATCATTAAAAGAGTTTGGGGCGTTATAAGTTGGTATCAAAGCCAAGGTTTAAGGGATTTAGGTTTACCCTCGTTTAGAGAGTGCCTAGACTTAAACCTTAGTTGAGACTCGACCTTAGGTATCCGAAATTTTATATGGGACTGAAAGATGCGTTTGATGATGCTAGTTTATCAATTTGTTAGTATTTGAAACACAATAAGAAGCCGGCCTTATCGTGGTTGGAAGACTAACAAATTTATAAACTCACAGCATCAAACCTTGGACCGGTTTTGTATATAGTTATAGGTTTTGACCATAGCTCGTAGGAAGGAATAGGTTGTGTGTTTAAATCAGTTCGTTTATTCTTATGATAGTATGGACGAGCAACCCCGTCATGAAGAAACCGAGCATAACGAAGAAGAAGAGCCCGTATTTAATGAGGATAGTATGGATATATCCGATCAAATCGGGAGAGCCTTGGAAAAGTACACTCCTGTTTTACTCAAACGGTTGAATGCTACATTGGAAGGAGCAGTGAATGATCACATTGCTCAGATGATCAAGGAAGAAGTTGCAATTAATGTGCAACAAGAGTTCGAAAAGAGGGATGCTAAGGATAAGGGCAAGAAAACCGAAGATGAAAAGGAGGTGGAGGTTACCGGAGAAAGAATCTATAAGAAGAAGTTCACCTTTCGAGACTTTGAAGTGTGCCACCCTCCGGAGTATCACAGTGATCGTGATCCCATTGTTTGTACGAGGTGGATATCGGAGATAGAAGGGGCTTTCCGTACTAGTCAATGCCCCTCACATCTTAAAGTTATATTTGTGGTGGGCATGCTTAGAAACAGTGGGAAGAGATGGTGGGATGGTTTGTTGGCTATCAAGAAAGGGGCGCTAGATAATGTGGAATGGCCCGAATTTAAAGAAATGTTCTTCAAGGAGTTCCGGTCGGAGGCCGAGGTAACTAAGTTGAGGAGTGAATTCCTCAATGATTATCAAGGCAACATGAGCTTGAATGAATTTCGAGCCCAATTCTTGGACAAAGCTCAATTTTGTTCGGAGTTTCTTGAAAATGACCAATTGCTCAAGGAGCAATTTTATTTGAAGTTGAGGAAGAATCTTCAGGAAAAGATTAGCTTGCGTCAAATGGAGTCTTTCTCAATGTTGGCGGATGTAGCCCGGGATCATGAAATTGAGATGTCAAGGGTTGATGAAGGTATGTTGAAGAAAAGGTATGAGGATGTAAATTCTCCAAGTAAACGGCCAAGACAAGAGGGTAGTTCCGGTAACCACCCTAATAAAAGAAATGTCCCATTTTGTCGTCAATGCAAGAAGAACCATCCGGGGGTTTGTAGAGCGGTGGACAAGGGTTGTTACACTTGTGGGAAGCCGGGCCACACTAGCCGGGAATGTAGGTCTAAACCTTAAAGACCTATTATATGCTTTAAGTGCTTTGAAGAGGGCCACATGAGAAGCTCATGCCCAAAATTGATGGAGGAGGAGAGGTTAGAAGAAAGAAGAAGGGAGGCGGAGAGGAAGAATGCTCAAACACATGGGAATCAAAGAGGAAGGTCATTCCAACTCTCCGTGGAGCAAGCAAGAAACACTGATGATGTTGTCACATGTACATTCCTTGTATATAATGTGCCTATGCGTATTCTCTTTGATTCAGGAGCGAATAGATCATTTGTTTCTATTAGAATGATTCATGTTATTCCCGTGTCTAAGTCATGTTTAGAAAACGCTTTGCAAGTTGAGGTTGGTAATGGTAGGATAGAATTAGTGAAGGATGTGTATGAAGGGCGTGAGATCAAAATTTCTTCGGAACTCTTCCAAGCCAATTTAATTCCTTTTTCGATGGGAGAGTTTGATATAATCTTGGGTATGGATTGGTTGAGCTCGTGTAATGCTAAAATGGCTTGTGATGAAAAAGCCGTATATTTAAAACTTCCAAAGGTGAAGACTTGGTGGTTTATGGTGATAGGAAGGAGCATTCTATACCCGTTTGTACTTTTGCTCGTGCCAAGCGTTATATGTCTCATGGTTGTCATGCTTATCTTGCTCACATTGTTGAGGTTGAGAAGAAACCTCTATCTATCCAAGACATTCCTATTGTTAATGAATTCACCGATGTTTTTCCCGAAGACTTGCCGGGCATTCCTCCCGAACGGCAAGTTGAGTTTTCTATTGATCTTATTCCGGGGGCTAACCCCATTGCTAAGGCTCCTTACCGTTTGGCTCCAACGGAAATGCAAGAAATGATGAAGCAACTCCAAGAGTTACTTGATAAGGGTTTCATTCGACCTAGTAACTCTCCTTGGGGTGCACCGGTACTTTTTGTTAAAAAGAAGGATGGTAGCATGCAGATGTGTATCGATTATCGTGAACTCAACAAAGTCACCGTTAAGAACAAATATCCTTTGCCGAGAATTGATGATTTGTTTGATCAACTTCAAGGAGCCTCGCATTTTTCTAAAATCGATCTTTGTTCGGGTTACCATCAACTCAAAGTACGTGAAAAAGATATTCCTAAAACCGCCTTTCGGACTCGTTATGGTCATTTTGAGTTTGTTGTCATGCCTTTTGGACTCACCAATGCTCCCGCGGCTTTCATGGACCTTATGAACCGTGTTTGTCGCCCTATGCTCGATAAGTCCGTGATCGTCTTCATTGATGAGATTCTCATTTATTCCAAGAGTTCGTCCGATCACGAAGTTCATCTAAGGGAGGTATTGAAAGCCCTTCGTAAAGAGAAGCTCTATGCCAAGTTCTCCAAGTGTGAATTTTGGTTACGAGAGGTGCAATTCCTTGGTCATGTGGTTAATAGTGAAGGAATCATGGTAGACCCGGCTAAGATTAATGCGGTGATGAAGTGGGAGCAACCTCCGTCGGAAATTAGAAGTTTTCTTGGTCTAGCGGGCTATTACCGTCGTTTCATCCAAGACTTCTCCAAAATAGCATCTCCATTAACCAAGTTGACTCGAAAGAACATCAAGTTCGAATGGAAAAGGGAGCAAGAGATGGCCTTCCAACAACTTCGAGAAAGGCTAAGTCAAGCACCGGTTCTTGTTTTACCCGATGGTCTTGAAGATATGGTGGTGTATTGTGATGTGTCATCTAATGGCCTTGGTTGCGTTCTTATGCAACGAGGTAAAGTTATTGCCTATGCTTCGAGGCAATTGAAAGAACATGAGAAACGTTATCCTACTCATGATTTGGAGTTAGCGGCGGTGGTCTTTGCTTTGAAAATTTGGCGCCATTATCTCTATGGAGTCAAGTTTACCATTTATTCCGATCATAAAAGCCTCAAATATTTCTTTGAACAGCGAGATCTCAATAATCGCCAAAGAAGATGGTTAGATCTTTTGAAAGATTATGATTGTGAGATCATGTACCATCCCGGAAAGGCTAATGTCGTGGCGGATGCTTTGAGTCGGAAGAGTTCTCATCATGCCTTAGTTGTTTCTCCCCTATGGGTTTTGATCACCAACGATTTCCTCGATCAAATCAAAGAAGCTCAAGAAAGGGCTTTGCAACGGGATCCTAAAAGAGAAAGAATTCAAGGCCAACTTCAATATTTTACTAAGGATTCTCGTGGCCTTACCCTACGTTTTGGGAGGATTTGGATTCCATTCTCTTGTGAGTTGAAGCAAGTTCTACTTGATGAGGCTCACAACTCCAAGTACTCCATTCACCCCGGCGCTACAAAGATGTACCATGATTTAAAGGTAGAATATTGGTGGCCCGGTATGAAGCGTGATGTGGTGAAGTATGTTGAAAAGTGTTTGACATGTGCTCAAGTGAAAGCGGAGCATCAAAAGCCTTATGGCACGTTGCAACCCTTGGAGATACCCAAGTGGAAATGGGAAGAGATCACCATGGATTTTGTTACCAAATTGCCCAAAACGCCTAAAAACCAATTTGATACAATTTGAGTGATAGTCGATAGATTGACGAAAAGTGCTCTATTTCTACCCATTCGTGAAGCATCCTCCTCCGAAGTGTTGGCAAAGATTTATGTAAAAGAGGTTGTATCTAGACATGGAGTTCCCATCTCCATTGTGTCGGATAGAGACACTCGTTTTACTTCTCACTTTTGGCGGAGATTTCATGAAGATATGGGCACCAAGCTCAAGCTTAGCACCGCCTATCACCCTCAATCGGATGGTCAAAGTGAGAGAACCATTCAAACGCTTGAAGACATGCTTCGGGCATGTATAATTGACTTTGGAGGCACTTGGGATCTTCACTTGCCTTTGGTAGAATTCTCGTACAACAATAACTACCATTCGAGTATTCAAATGCCACCATATGAGATGTTGTATGGAAGAAAGTGTCGGTCTCCAATATGTTGGGGAGAAGTAGGTCAAAGAGAAATAGGTAGCACGGAAGTGGTATTGAAAACCATCGAGAAGATTGATATAATCAAGGAAAGACTTAAAGCGGCCCAAGATCGACAAAAGTCTTATGCGGATAAACGGAGAAGGCCAATTGAATTCAATGTTGGGGATCGTGTTTTGTTGAAAGTTTCCCCATGGAAGGGCGTTCTACGATTTCGAAAACGTGGAAAGCTAAGTCCTCGTTTTATTGGCCCGTTCAAAATTTTGGCGAAAGTTGGCAAGGTAGCATACCGCTTGGAGTTACCGGAAGAGTTATCGGGAATTCATCCTACGTTTCATGTGTCCCATATTAGAATGTGTCTCGCCGACGAATCTACTTATGTGCCTTTGAATGAATTCGAGGTTGATAGTAAGTTTAATTATATTGAGGAGCCTATAGCCATAGTAAAAGAAGAACTTAGAAGAGTACAAAATAAGACGGTGAGAACGTATAAAATTTTGTGGAAGCATGGCAAGATGTCCGATTGTACATGGGAGTCCGAGCATGACGTCTTAGTTTATTATCCGTCTTTGCATATGGCTTGGATCACGAGGCCGTCATCCATTCCAAATGGGGGAGAGTTGTAACACCCCAAGGTTTTAAGGTAAAAGAAATTAACCCCTTTTTATAGTTTTGGCATTAAATTAATTTCCTAGTGTTTTATTTTTGAATATGGGGTTAATTTAGTTGAAACTTTAACGGGTAGCGGGTAAAATACCCTCAAAAATGGAAGTGGGTCGTGGCACCCATAGAATGTGCCAGCCACACACACCCATCTAATTCTTATTCCAATATTCTTCTTCTTCTTTTTTCACATGCAATCCACCCCCAATTCCTTCAAAATCAAGGTCAAAATACTTTCAAATTCAAGACTAGATATCACCCTAACAATCATCACCATCAATTTATCTCCATTCAAGAGTTTGAAAGTTAGGGTTTTGGTGGTTCTAGGTGGTGGCCGAAATTAATTAAGAAAAGGGAAAAATTGGTGAATTGAAAACCTAAGCTATTATCTTCTATTGTGAGGTATTGATTTCTATTTCATTATTTCATTTGTTATTGAGAATTAGGGTTTATGGATCAACCATTTTGGGGGTTTTGCTAGAATTTGAATTATGGTAGTTTTTCCCCAATTCCTTAGTTAACCTAGTTGTCATTGAGTTATATGATGCATTTGATTATGAAATTTATAGGGTTATATGATAATTTGAGTTTATGAGTTTTTGCTGTTAATGGAATATGGATGAAAATGGTAGGTTGAACTACCTAATGTTAATCTTGAGAATGGAAGTAACTCAATGACAAATGGGTTGGGTTTTGGGTTTAGAAAGGCTAGTGATTGAGTAAGACTAGGTTGAGCTAGTCAAGTTGTGAATGTAAGTTTAATGCATTTTTATGATATGATTATAGGTTGAGCTTGTTGAGCATTATTGTTATAGCTTTATTGTCCTTGTTGCGGAGGAGGTGAGTATATTTGCATACCTTTATGTATACGTTGGGCCAATTACCATGAGATGTGAATGTTCCAAGCATGGTAATTGGTTCGGTGTTAAGCCCATGTGAGGCATTGTTTATGAGGCCTAAGAACCTCCGGGGCCTAAGAATCCCGATAGTTGATGTGATTTGAGGCCTAAGAACCTCCGGGGCCTAAGAATCCCGATTGACATGATTGTTATGATTGTTTAACTTATATGGATCCATATATGTGTTGTTAGTGTACAAGGTGAATATGTAAATGTGACATGACGATGCCATAGGTTACATGTAAAAGTCCTTGTACTTTGCCTTCCTTCGTATCCGTAAATGTATGTAAGTATATTCACTAAGCCTTTGTTTATATTTTTAGATGTTTACTCTCTTATAGGTAGTTCCGGAAGAAGGAACTAGTGTGACCTAGAGCTTGAAGTGTTTGAAGCGAAGTTTTTGCAAGATTTAAGGTAATTAGGTCATTCGTGGAAGAATGACGATTTTTTGGTAGAGACTTAGAAATCCCTCATCCCCATGGCTCTTGATGCAATGTCTCTTTTGGTAAACTTTGTTTGGTACATTTCTGCAAAAATGGTCATAAGTGTGTCTTTTGGAATTGTAAAGTATGAATGGTGGTTGACATGAAAAGTGTCAACTTGGGTAAGACGACCCGTCATGGTGAAGAATTGTGTTTTTGAGAAATGGTCATTGTTGAAATGTTGGATTGTGTAGTTATAACTTCTTTGTGTGTTTAAGTATGAGATATGTCTTTTTGGTCATAAAAATGTTGTCAAGAAAGGTTGTCAATTGTGGTAGAACTGCAGGAAACTGCGGATGCTGCTTATCATCCTTCAGAGCATCCGCAGGAGAACGCGGGTCATCCGTCATACCATCCTCCATCTGCTGTCCTCGACATCATTTTTACCGAGCCTTCGTTTGAACTTCCCGAGTCATGAAACTTGTAAATTAGTCTTATTATACCATTATAAGAATATTCAATTTGTCATTTCTTGATTTATAACATTTCGATTTTCGACGAAAATTTGCATTATTTTTCTAAGTACCAAAATTTTTCCAACTTGTGCAATATTTTATTAAATGATCATTAAAAGAGTTTGGGGCGTTATAATAGTAATTTAATTATTAATGTTAAGAGAATAGTGTATGTGAAAATATTTTAAAGGGTTGTAGATGAAAATATTACATGGGAGGGCGTTTTATACATTTACCCTCATGTAAATTTCAACCTGGGAATATTTTCTTTAATAAGTAGTATAGATTAAGTAAATTAAAAATGTTTGGTTTTTTTATTTATTTAAAATAATAAGAAATAACGGCCTGAATCCACTAGATTAAAAAGAAAACAAGAGTTGAATAAATAAACATGAAATGGAAAAACGATTTTTGTTTTTTTAAAAAAAAAGTAGGAGTATGACTGTATGAGACGAACGAATGAATGAGAATTGTCTGAATTGTTGACCGTAAATAATAGTATAATAGTAATAGTAATACTGTTATAAAAAAAAAAAAATATATATATATAGGGGGGTTTTGCTGTCGTGTGGTGGCCACACTCCTTTCATTTTTTCGTTCTTGTTTGTCATCCCCCATCCATCTTTTTACAACCTCCAGTTTTCATTATTATTTTATTTCTGCCGGCACACCAACCCATTCGTTTATTCGATCAGGTATAAACGCTTTTCTTGTTTCTTTTTAAATTAAAATAGTTATTATAAAATATGTCTTGTTGAATTAGTTTTTTCGTTCTTTGAATGGATTGGAAAGATGTACAAATTATTATTACTTCCCCCTATGTATGTATGTATGTATGATTGATTGATTTCATCAAGTAATTAAATTTAGGGATAACCAACCTGCTTCTACCAATCACATGGGGGTTAAATGTTGGAAAAATTGGGAAAACAGTTCTCAGTTACACATTAATTGAAATGATTGTTATTTCATTTGTAGAAGAAGAAGAAGATGATGATGATGATGAAGTTGGGTGCAGCAGCAGCAGCCTCCTCCTCCTCCTCAATTTATGTAAGTACAGTACAGTAGAGTACAATAGCTTTGGATATATTCAATTTATCGAGTATATAACTAGTAAGTAAATGATGATACGAGTATATAATTTGCAGCCCACTAAAGGGTCACTATTACTATCCTCCTCAAACCTACATAATGACAAACCACTGCACTTGTCATGTGGACGGAATCCCAATACATTAGTTTTCAGGGGCATCAGAGGCCGTAAACAACAAGTGCCTGCTCTTCCAAATGCAAATGATGATAATCAAAGCAGCACTACTTTAGGTGCTGACCAGTCCCTCACGGTTTCAAACAATACTGATGAAGCACCCCATGAGGACATGGTTGCTTCTTCTTCATTATACTATCACCCGCAACATGCTCAAATCTTGGGAGACCACGGAAATCTTCTAGATAAACTTAAGGCTATTCACATGCATGCTTTAGCTATGGAACAATGGAATGCTTCTCGACTAAAACTGTGTCACGGGTATGTAATTAGTTTTTTAGCATGGAACAATTACATTAACACCTTTAATCCGTCCATACCATTTTTGCATACTTGACCATTTCATGTTAAATCCCAACGACATGCAACTTTGAATTTAAATGATTAACCACTAACCATGAGTTTTCTAAAGATAAGGAACATGTAATCTGCATTTAACCCTTGCCTTTTTATTTCTGTATATCTGCAGACGGCATGCCATGAGTGCTGCAAACCTCATACACTATTTGGCTCTCAAAAGCCTTGATGTTAACCAGATAAAGGATGAGCTCTCATCGGTGGGCCTTTTGAACTTGGAAACTATCAATCCATATGTCATTGCAAGCCTTTCTGCTGGAATCCAGATGTTGGAAAACCTAAATTCCACCTCTTCAGATGGCAACGAGAGAGCCAGTAACAAAAGGTTCAATACGTATTCGTTAAGCATGATGACAAATAAGGCAAGTTATAACCGGGACTTACTGGTTGGTCCACTACAGGGTGAAACAAGTCATATCATGGTCACAGTTGGTGAAGAAGCCATAGCTAATGAAGCATTTATCAAGGATATTCTTAATAAAGGCACCACAATTATTCGCATCAACTGTGCTCATGGTGATCCAAGTGTTTGGAGTGAGATAATTAGAAGAGTGAAAATGAACTCCCAGATGTTGGAGAAGCCATGCCGGATTCTCATGGATTTGGCTGGACCAAAACTACGCACAGGTAGGATGAAAGCCGGTCCATGTGTCATGAAAATATCTCCAAAGAAGAACGTGTATGGAAATGTGATCAACCCTGCCCAGATCTGGATGGCTCATAAAGGAGCCGGTCCGCCACCTGCTCATGTATCTCCTGATGTGGTTTTATATGTGGACGGTGAAGAGTTTCTCACAAAGCTGGAAGTTGGTAATACGGTTAGATTCAGTGACGCTAGAGGAAAACAAAGGTCATTTAAGATTTCTAAGAAATTCCCTGTTTTTACTGGAGTCGGATTCATGGCTGACTGTACAAAAACGTGTTACATTCAAACGGGAACAGAATTGTTTATCAAGGGGAACAAGAAAAGATACTCATTTGGATGTGTAGTGGATGTGCCTCCGGTTGAGTCATTTGTTAGATTGAGAGTTGGAGACTTGCTAGTAATAACACGAGATAGCTCAGATGACCAAGAATTAACATCCTCTATGGTTGGCACTCCTAGAGTGACTTGTTCTTCTGGGTATCTCTTTGACTCGGTTAAACCTGGAGAGCCCATTGCTTTTGATGATGGGAAAATATGGGGGGTTATTAAAGGAACCAGTATTTCAGAAATAGTTGTTTCTATTACTCGTGCCAGTCCACGAGGTACTAAACTTGGTTCAGGGAAGTCGATTAACATCCCTGAAAGTAAAATTCTGTATGAAGGTTTAACTTCAAAAGATATTATTGATCTTGACTTTGTTGGTAACCATGCCGACATTGTTGGGGTTTCATTCATTCGAGATGCTCATGATATCATTGTGCTTCGTCAAGAACTGGAGAAAAGGAAACTTGAGCACTTGGGAGTTGTTTTAAAAATTGAAACAAGAGATGGGCTAAAAAACTTGGCTATCATGCTTTTAGAGGCAATGAAGCTGCCAAATCCTTTGGGGGTTATGATTGCCAGAGGAGATCTTGCTGTTGAGTGTGGATGGGAGTTGATGGCAGATATTCAAGAACAAATTTTATCGATATGCAGCGCTGCACATGTCCCAGTTATTTGGGCAACCCAAGTACTAGAGTCACTAGTAAAGACTGGTGTGCCTACAAGAGCTGAGATAACAGATGTGGCGTGTGGAAGGAGGTCTGTATTAAAAATCGCTAAATCTTAATGTCTTGTGTATCTTTATGGAATGGTAAAAAAATATCCTTTGAAGGTAGTTGTAACAAAGCTATATTGTATGTCTATTTTACAGGGCAAGTTGCATAATGTTGAACAAAGGGAAGCACATTTTGGAAGCTATTGATGCATTAAATACCATATTGAAAAGCAGCTCTACCAAGGTGAAGACAGAAGTAGAACCTCTCGCACTATCTAGCCACCTCTGTTGATTTTCTTTTAATACATATAGATAGTGTTTGTATATAACTTTCAATACACTTCATCTTGAATGGATTCAATCTGGTCTCTCCTCTCTTTGTTGTTTGAAACTTTATTAATGACAATCACCACCAAGAAAGTAGTTTCAGCATAAAATTTTCACTTCACAGAAAACAGACATACTAAAAAAAGAATAAGCAGTCGTTTTTCTGTAAATACCTAGATTGACAATCCCTTCTGCCTGAATGATATAACAACGTTGTAGCATCAATTGAGATAATTTCAAAGATATCAGAACAAATAATTATGAACATGTACAGAACACAAACAACCAAACCTTCCAAAAATAGCATATATTTTACACAGGCAGTTCGCCAATCTGAATACCTAACATAGGAACACTTTATGCAACCGGTCTGCACATACGACAGTTTTAAACTCTTCTATGACTAACATACTTCAGTGACAACTCACTTCCTTCTTGACAAACTGGCCTCTTTCAGCAGTTCTTGCTTGCTCAATAAAGCTGATTAGGTGATGCTCGTTTCTTCAGTTTGTTCGGATTCCGATGAAGAATACTATATTCCGCCGACACAACTACCTTCCTTGGTAGTTTAAAATGGAAGTCCAAGTATTTGCTTACGTTGTCTGCTCGTACCATTCCAAACACAATGAACAAATCATTTAGTATATTATGAAACCCTTTGGTTGTGAAATCAAGTTATTTTAGATATACCTACAAAGTCTTTTCTTTTTCTCCAGTTTTTAGTAGAGGACAAGGAAGGCCTGAATCAAGTGGTTAACACCCTTAACTCTGGAGAGAGAGTCAATGGTTCGATCCTTACTCCTTCCAAGGTCGGAGGTTCTTTTATACCTTAAGTAGAACCCAGAAGTAGCCTCTCTACCTTAGGTAGAGTTAAGGTTGTCTACGTCTCAACCTCCCCCATATAGCATCATAGACGATATTGGGACCTATAACCCATGAAAGACGGTATTGGGTGTTGATGGGCATCGGCCACCATGCACCAAGAGAAAAAGGCAGCAACATATACTTTCGTGTCCGTGTGTGTTTACTTAGGAAGGCAGAGCACATATATTACCTCAGAGTTGTATTTTTTTAAAGCTCGGCGATACTTGAGTGCTCCTGCTCCCTCTAGTTTCTTATTTGGGGTTTTAGAAATCTTGAAGTCTACAGGCGGTCCTTCAGTTGAGCACAGTAAGAATCCAATTGTACCACTGCATAACCAATACTAACAATGAGGTTTCGAGTTCTGTTGTGCGTTCTTCTACAGCTTTTTAGGTTTAAATTCCATTGGACATTTGTTTTTCCACAACTTTCTAGATCCCAATTTATTTAGCAATTCACCCAAAAATTCTAGGTAGGCTTTAAGCAGAAATCGGATGAGTTCAATCACACCTTGGATATGTGGGTACGCTTGTCCATGCATAATGAACAGAACCCCCAGAATATCTCACCTTTCACGGCAAGCAGTGACCAACAGCTGTCCAAGTTTGATTACAAAGTTTTAGAAATAGAAGTGTAAACTGTTAATGTTGGCGAAATAGTAGAGCTTCAACATTCCATATAGCTCATTAACTTTAATGTCATCCCATTAATAATCAAATAGACCATACTGAAACTACAAGGGATGAGGGTGTTTGGGATTGCATTTTCTAGATATATTTGGAATAGCGCGTTTGCAAAATGCAAATAACAGAAAATTGTGATAGGTAAACAAGTGATTATCCGTCCATTATAAAGAGACAATGCAGTTTCGACAAACTAGGTTTGGGACATGCTTTTCCAAAAGACAGCTTGAAAACGCAATCAGAAACTCCCTTAAAACTGTGTACCTCATTAACTTCCAAAATTCAGCGGATGAAAAAATTCAATAAACCATAGAAAGTTGATGTTCCTGTGTGTGGGGAACCCTATGCACAAGTCACCTATGAAAAAAATGCTATAGTCTAATGCTTACCATCAGCAACATGGAGATGTACACGTGGAACTTCAAAGTCATGAGCCTACTCAGGAAAAACCTTCTAACCTACAAACAAGAAATTAATCAATGAGCAGTCATAAGATAGAATGAAAATTAGTTGATGCCTTAAGAAGAGTATATTTTCACCACATACATCTATAACTATCTTATCTATTTCACATATATCGATTAAATCTACAGAGCTGTGGCAAGAAATTTACCTCGAAACTCCACCATCGCCGTCACCCACAACCAGAACCTGGGTATAGACACATTTATTTACCTAACCTTTCATGGAAATAAAGAATTATCATAAACTTAGAACAGCAAAGCAAGGTGGTGCATACCACAATACCATTATATATTCAAACAACATATCAGTTATAATCAGTAAGTATGATATGATCCCACATCGGCCAAGTATGAGATTGGTTGGTGGTTTATAAACCTAGGTGTATCCTCCTCCTTTGAGCTAGCTTTTGGGAGCGAGTTCTACACCTAGCTTATGGCATGATACGAGTCTATTATGGGATGAGTTCGTATCAATTGGTATCAGAGCCAGCCCTACCTTTCGAGGTTCCAACGCTCGGAGTGGTGGCCTATGGAGAGGTGGGTTAGACCCAAGGAGAAGGGTGCCAATCGTGATCACCATAGCAGTGACCAACGTGGACATTGGCTCTTCAAAGGGTGAGGTATTGATATGATCCCACATCGGCCAAGTATGAGATTGGTTGGTGGTTTATAAGCCTAGGTGTCCCCTCCTCCTTTGAGCCAGCTATTGGGAGTGAGTTCTACACCTAGTTTATGGCATGATACGAGTCTATTATGGGATGGGTTCGTATCAGTGTATTTACACGATAATCAATAGCGAGCTGAACACACTTTTTGGTGATTCAGTTCAACAAAGAGGAAAATGAACAATCATTTCCTAATAGGCAAATTCTCTTTCTCAGCTAAAGAATGCCATCAAGGACAAGCACTTTTCCATATGATCTAGAAGTATTCAGCATATTTATGCTTTATGATACTCTAGGAAGTAGGAACTAAACCGTATCTTCACAAACAAATAAGTTAAGGTTGAGACTAAACTTGTGATATCTCAAAAAACTAGGACTTCCTGATACGCCGATGTTTCCTTGAACAAAACCTTTTTACCTCCAAGAAATGTGATTCTCCTTCTTGTTGGGTTTATGGAGACTTGATAGGCCAACCCAGTTATAAAATGTTGTAAGGCAGCAGGCCCTTTAATTAACTTGGGCCTGGTTACTTGGTAACTTGGGGATTAAGTCATTAACCCTAATCTATCTATTATAAATATATCGTTATGTACTTGTAATTCCTCATCACGAGTGTTGAGAGGCAGATTGCTTTAATAATACAATTCTAGTTGTAGCCCGTGGATTAGTTCACACAGTGTAATGTGAGATACCACGTTAAATCGCTCGTGTTCTTCCTTGTTATTTCTCTTGTTATATTCTGGTTCTTGTGTGTGTGCAGTTTTATTCCTAACAAGTGATACCAGAGCTAGGTTTCACACAGATCACAAAGCCGTCACCCAGCCGTCACCCAATTTAGGGTTCTGGCCAAGTCCAGCCACCACAGCCGTCACCCAGATTAGGGTTCCGGCCAAAACCAGACCTGCTTCCGCCACTGCTGTTTGAACTCCAGCAGTCCAGCCGACTGCTAGGGTTCTGTCTTCTTGAAACACCACTGAATCAGCTTTACTGCAGCTGTGAACAGCTGTTTCAGGGGCTGTCGTCTTGCTGCCGCCATTCTGCTGCTGAAAAAACACTGTTGCTGTTGTTTTTCTGCCCAGGTTGATTTGTTTTTTGTTGTAATCAGTTTGTTCGTCGAGTCATTGTAATGGCAGAAGATGGAGAGATTACGATTAAAAAGTCCAACGGGAAAGATTTTAGTCGGTGGAAGATGTAAGTAGAGGATCTGCTAGTTCAGAAGAAATTGGATGTGGTATTATCAGGTGAAAGACCAGAGAGTATAAAACCATAAGAATGGAAACTTTGGATAAGAAAGCCAAGGCGGTTATTCGGCTGACATTATCTAAGGATGTTGCTTTCAACATTCTGAAAGAGAAGACAGCGAAGTAATAAGTAGCTATTAGTACCAAAAAATAATAATAATAACAAGATAATAAGTAGCTATTAGTACCAATGTATGGTGATGATCTTTTTCATTCTGCAGGATCATGATCAGAAAATTTGCTAAACTAAACCTATTAGGCAGTGATGGATCAATACTAACAATATATATCATGTAGAAACTAAATTGTCGATGAATTTGAAAGTAATACTCAAATCACAAACTGGATAGTGAGTTGAAATCTAAATTTACAGGCATGTTGAAAATGATCATGCATGTAAATAACAACCTGGCCACACGGGGTTGTTGAAGTACATGCTTTTTCCAACATAATGATAATGATCAAAAGGGGTTAACAGTCAAAATCATAGATAATATTCACTCGGGATAATGGTTACTCTACTCTCTACATGGTGACTGGCTCAAATTCTAAAGTTTCATGCGAGTAAAATATCAATCTAATGGTGTTTTCATGATGTTGGGAGTAAAAGTCCTAATCTGAAACTTGAAGCCGAGTGAACGGGTTTCTAGCTACCATCTTATTATTATTATTTATTAACTAAATCTAGCGGCACAAGGCAATGTGAGAGAGGAAAAGGAATGTGAGGGAAGAGAAAGGAAGAAAAGCCAGTCCTCTTACTTATGATAACAAATTAATGGTAACAAGTTTAAAATATTAGATAAGTTTGTTTAATGCTAATCTTCTTTTCCTCTGTTGTTAACATATACTGATATACATAATTACATACAGCAAAAAAAAAAAACAATACAGTATAAGGTCATATAATAAGCACATACAGTCAGTGTCAACTTAGAGAGAGACAGACATCCCGCGAGCATCTTTAATTAAGTCAAACAGACGCGATAGATGATCTCAACATAATTGATCAATACCAACCTAATTGCTAATTATGGAATCACCAATAATCGTTGCATGAACACGACCCATTCTTAAAATGATGAAATCTATTTGAATCTCTAACCACAATTTCTCTTCCCCTTGCCATTGATATATACTTCATAGCAGTGTGACAATCTACACAGACCCTCAGATTCTTGAACACCCTTATAGGTTTTGTTTTCGACATGCTTATTAGCCCAAATGCCACAGCAATCTTCTCACTGTGCTGAACCAAGTAACGTTCTTTTTCTTTCTCGTCAAGTTCATGAAGAACAAAATCGGTATTAGGGACGTACCCCAGCTTCTTTATATCTGTTACCAATTGATCTAACTCTTTGTATATTTCTTGTGCACGAGGATGACCAGTATCACCTACATAGAACTTGTGAGCTTGGCTTTCGGCTTCTATCCAACTGCAACCTGCTTCCTTGATCAAGTTCCGTTCTTTCATAGTCTTTCTGATTTTAACCACATGCTTCCATTGACCCTTTGAAGCATACAAGTTGGATAATAGTATATAAGCAGATGGATCATTTGGATCCAGCTCAGTAATCATTTTCGCAGATAACTTTCCCAACTCTGTATTACCATGGACTTGACATGCTCCAAGTAATGTGCGCCATACCAAAGCATCGGCCTTGAAAGGCATTGAGTTGATGAAATCAATGGCTTTTTCAAGAGAGCCTGATCTTCCGAATAAGTCCACTACACATGCATAATGTTCCATTTTTGGGATTATCTTGTGCTCATGGTACATTGAATTGAAGTGTTTTAGGCCCTGGTCAATCATCCCAACATGACTACAAGCCGATAAAACAGCAATATACGTGACTTCATTTGGCTTCACGCCTGCTGAAAGCATTTGGTCGAACATTTCCAAAGCATTTCTCGCCAGACCATGCTTTGCAAAGCCGGTGATGATGGCAGTCCACGATATTACATTCCGTTCCGCCATTCTATCAAAAACACGAGTGGCTGCTTCAATGTCTCCACACCGGGAGTACATTGATATTAAAGCATTACAAACCCTTTGGTTTGAAGCAAACCCTGATTTCACCAACCGTGCATGCATTTCCTCACCCTTTCCAACAGCACCAAGACTGGCTGCTGCACTCAAAAGGCTGGCATACGTGAAAGAATCGACCCCAGTCAGAGTCTCCTCGAATTTATTAAACATCTTAAAAGCTTCACCTGAACTAGTATTCCTAACATACCCATCCACAATGGCGTTGTAGGTGATTAAACTCTTGTCGAGTAGAAGTTCAAAAGCTTTTTGGGCGTCTTCCATGCTACCAGACCGGGAATACATGCTAATCAGTGAATTACCAACGCAGTTGACAGACGCATGACCAGATTTTACTGCATGGTTATGAATTTGCTTACCAACCTCCAGATTCGAAAGGCTTGCACATGCCTTTAAAAGGCCAGAATAAGTGAAATGATTTGGCAAGACATCACCTTGTGTGATCATTTGCCGGTACAGTTGAATGGCAGTTTTATCAAGACCACCTCCGCTTTGCACGCATCCTGTAATGACGGCAGTCCAAGACATGACGTTATGACTAGGCATCCGTTGGAAAACTTTTATAGCATCCTCCATGGGCCCACACTTTGCATACATATCCACAAGGCTACACCCGATATACACATCCGAACACAAACCCGACTTAAGCACCCACGGATGCAATTGCTGACCGACCGACAGACATCCTGATTGGGCGCACGCCGACACAACGCTGCTCAAAGTAAAGCGGTCAGGCATGAACCCAGCAAACAGCATTCTCAAAAACAAGTCAATCCCGTCCTCGTGATGTCCCAGTTGCGCGTATCTAGTGATCAGCAGAGTCCAAGTAACAGAATTTCTTTCAGGCATTTTATCAAACACCTTGTGAGCAGACTCCAGGTCACCAAAACCTTTGGCAAACAAATCAATCAGGGCACACCCAACACACACATCAGACTGAAAATACCCGGTCTTGATCACAAACCCGAAAATGGCTGCTCCAATGATCGGAGCAGCGTTAGAGGAGGCGTGAATGGCGGCCGAAAAGCAAAACTGGTTGGGGTGGTGGCCGTGGCTAAGCATGTCAACAAATGTAAGCAAGGCTTGGGATTCCATCCCGTTATGAGCGAAACAAGAAATCATGGCACTCCAAGAAACCAAATCCTGGTGAGCGCCCATGGAATCAAATATAGTTTTGGCAGTGGCCCAATCCCCACATTTGGCATACAGGGTAATGAGTGAGTTGAGTAGGATTGAGTCCAGTTTGATTCCAGACCGGTTGAGTTTCGAGTGGACGAGTTTACCGAGTTCCAAGTTACGAGTTCGGATGCAAGATTTGACAACAACAGACAAGGTAGTGAGGTCAGGGGTGTGTTTCCGGGTCATCACATCATCCAGGACTGATATTGCTTCTTGAATCCGACCCGCATTGGATAAACTTATCAACCGGTCCTTGAACGGTTCAAAATTGTTTATCTTGAATTTGGATAATGATGGATTTGGCGGCAATTTGGCACCACAAAGGGTAAACGCCATTCTTTCTTTCTTAAATTTCTTTCTTAAACAATACCAACTCCTCTCTCTCTCTCTCTCTCTCTATATATATATATATATATATTATGCTGCATATGTAATGCCACTTGCCCAGTCCCTTCTTGGTGTAAGTGTTGAGTTCGATTCTCACAAGTGGAGTTTTCTTGGAGCAATTATTACTAACATTTAGCCATTCGAAAGAAAAAATTATGTATATGTAATATAATTTAATGCTTTGCCTTTCTATGTGTTATATTTGTACAGGGGAAGGGAATATGAGGATGTTAGACATCTAAGTTAGGTTTAAAATCTTGCACATATCTTTTTTAAATCATAACAATTTTAGGGGGGCCAAACGTTTATTCAAAATATTTAAATATTGGTATGTGATAGGTTTTTCACCCAAGTTTGGTGCATAACAGTTTCATACTCACTTTTATCATATATATATATACATATATATACATGGAAAAAGGAATATACGGTTGTTCGACACCTAAGCTTAGGTATGGAACCCTTACATACTAATATTTTATTATTTCTTGTTTAATGAATAAATGCATGGGCCTCATGATTTTTATAAATTAAAAAAACTATATGTGAGTGTTTCACACCTAAAATTAGATACCCGACAACCTTATATATATACCCAACACTCCCAAAACGATTCCGCCTATATTATATATATATGGGTTATTTATAGTACATGCATTAAAAAAACTACAAAAATTACATGTATAAATTAACTTCCTTATATATACGGGTGGGTTATGATGATAATTTGTAGACACAAATAGCAATATACCAAGACCAAATACTCGTATCATTTTTGAGTGGAGGATAATAATAGTCAAATGATTTTATCAAATATATATATACATGGGCTTTATGGTACTAAAAATATATATGGACCTACACACACTGGTGGATGAATGGGGAGGACAGCCTTGTTTTGGACAAGCCCAAAATGGCTCCCTTTTTTCTGGTAATATATTTTGATGATGACTTTGTTGTTGAATGATAAGAGTAAATGATAAAAGGAGTTATTTTCATTGTCAATTTGATTTAAGAGGTCAGGGCCTAACATATATATCGATCCCGACCCAAGATTAGAAAACCAAAGAATTAGAAGGCAATTGGGCAACAAGCTACGCCGCTAACCCGCAAACGCAGGACGTGTATAAACTACATTCGTAGACCTTGGCATCACAATGTTACTGTGCATGAACAGTTGAACCCTATCAAGTAACTCAATGGACTTAGGGATGAGAAAACTAAAGGTAACAAATGCAAATGGTATAAACATGTGTTGGTTGTCCAAGCATGCCTTTACGGCGGGCCAAACTGCTTTAAAAGTTGCTTCATGCAAAGTGGCCAAACATGAGAAGACGTGACCAACACATGTTTATATCATTTGCATTTGATATCTTTGGTTTTCTTGCTCCTGAGTCCATTGAGAGGAGATTTGCTCCTCATCCGGGGGGACATGTTTCAACGCTTCATGCACTGTTTTGTCTTGAAATGTCTTTTTTCTTTCTTTCTTTTTGTGTACAAATTTAATTTAGTACTCGCAATAAAGAGTGGGTAAAGTTAACCTACCCATGTGCTCTTCTTAAAACCTTTGGAGCTCAAGAGAAATTGAAACTAACATATATTATTGAAGCTTATTCTATTAGACAGATGGCAATAGAACCCGTACATCATTCGACCTATATATTTAACCAATCTCTTTATAACATTTTAATTTCCTTTTTTTCAACCTATTTTTTTTAATTTCGTTGACATCACTAACGGACATGACATCTTAATTCACTCTATGACATTGTTTCTTTTTTACTTAATGAATTTAATAGTTAAAAACTTAATCATTCAATCAAATTTTATGTTTTTTTTACTTAATAAACAAAAATAATCGTCAATTACCTTTATTTTACTTAATACATACAGACATTCTTTATGCATTCAGTCACTTAATATACTCAGAACTTAATGACTAGAAAAAGAAATGAACCCTATTTTTAATTTTTAGAAAAAAAAAATTCACATTTTAATGGTCAAAGATTTGTCTTCTAGCCATCATGGCTTCAAACAGTTCTCAACACGCCATGGCTTCCAACCCATGTTGATAACGACGGCCGTCTTGCATGGGTCGTGTCACTTGGGTGTAACCTATGCTACAACCCATATCCAAAACTAACGCCCTGAGCAGCTAGCTCTCGTAATTTTGAAATTAGATCTTATTTGGAAGCGCACAAAAGAGGATAAAAAAGAGAGGACAAAGGTTGAATATACAAGTAAGACTATCTTCAATGGGGATGTTTTTGGGCGCCCTTGAGTGTCCTTAGGTGCCCTTGGATATCCTTTGCGGTGCTTGTCTGAAACTAAAGATTTTTTGATGCATGCCCTTACCCAATGACATGCCCTTAGGTGCCCTTACTTATATTTTTTTGTTTTTAGTGAAGTTAAAGGATATGTAAGGATATTTAAGGATGTTTGTATGGTTGGAGATAAAATTATAGGATTTTAATGATTTATAAGGATTTGTAAGGATATGATGTGGCAATTCAAGACGCCTAAAGACGCTCTTAGCATTGGAGATAGCCTAATAAGACATATAACCACGACTGACAAATGAAAACGTCACATGCCAATTGGGGGAGGGTGAATACATGTAATTTTTCTAGGAAATCTATGCATAACTGGTGGTGTGTGAGTGAAGGGTATAGTGTCAAAAAGGTAAATTTTGGCAATAAAATTTGGCCAATAGGAACACTTCAAACAATTTTGTAAACATATTTGGGCTCATAATTTGGGGGCTGGAAACTCGAATATCAGAACGAGTATACAACTATATAAGTATTGGTTAAGAGGTATTCCTCGTATTTTTATAGATTTAAAATACATCTGTTTTTATATGCATCAAATTTTGTATTTCTGTTATATTCATTCCGTTCCACTAAATATGTCTTATTTTGAATTTTAAAGTCTTCTTTTATAAACTCCGACTTTAAATATTTTGAATTGTGTTATATAATATTTGATGAACGTTATATGAATTGATTGAGTTTTAAATATATATTTTATTGGTATAATTTTCATTAAATATTATATAAAAAAAATCAAAATATTTAAGGTCGAAGTTTATAAAAGAAGACTTTAAAAATTAAAACGAAGACACATTTTAATAGGACGAATGGAGTAATTTTTTTTTTGTTTGTACTAAACAAGCTACAGTAATATATATATATTCTTTTTCAAAATGTTGATTCTCTTCTTATTCTCTATTGTATTTTCATTCTTTATGATTCTCTGCTACCAAACACAATATAAAGTAGAGAATTGAAAAATAAAAATTTGGAAAAAAAACACTTTCCTCATCGAACGAACTTACGAACATTGGATAGTAAAAAAAAGTAACAAAAAAGGAAGGAGGTGCTAGGCAAGTAGGCATAATTAAATTGCAAATTTACTTAACATGCATAAAAAGGTTATACGTTTTTATATCAAAAGCTCACCTCTGATTTTTATAGTAAGTGTACAACTATTTAATGCACCTTAACGAAAATTTTTAGGGTTTTGTTTAGCAAAACCCAAAATAATAATAATGTAATAAAGACGTAGAATCTATATATAGAATGAATGAACCCTTAATTTACTTTTACAGCTAATAATATGCACTTTCGTATCATGCTCCCTCCTCCTTAAAAGAACAAAATGAATATTACACTACGCGTTACCTCACTTTCCATAACGTCAATATCGCATCCACTTATTAACACTAAGGAAATGCTAAATATAATTAACGTCCATAAAGAAATTCAATCTTTTAAAATATTAAAAGTTTACCATATAAATTTTATAATAAACATACAACTATTTAATGCATTTTACCTAGAGTGTTTTATGGTTGTATTTAGTAAAACCCAATTAGTTATATAATATAAATAGAATCTAATGTCAATATTTAGTTTTTTCAAGGATTTTCTCTTTTTCTAGAAAAACTTCTATTATTCTTTTACACATATTCACTTTAAGATTAATTTAACAACTTACACTAATATACTAACACTCAAGGACAGATCTACCATGGGGGCAGCAGGGGCAGTTATCTCCACTCCAATTTTGATTCAATGTAATTTTTTAAAATTTAAATGGTCTATACGTAAAAAAAATTTCCCAAAATAAGAAAAAATAAATAGAAAATACATACAAATATTATCTTCGTTTGGAAATCATTGGTCATGGAAACATTAATTTTGAAATAGATCTTTCTATTGGTTGGGAAAAAAAAAAACTTGAGTTGTTTTAATTTTTAATAATCATAATAGTTATGTAGAAAAAATATACATATACAAGCTAATTACTTCATAAAAAATTTCGGATTTCCTGCATTATGATTGAATAAGTTTTCAGTTAATAAGACCTTGCCTGACACGTGTGTTATTTATTTATTTATTAAAAGTGTTGGTTCATTTCCGGGTGACAACATCATTATAGAAATTTGTCTTGAGTCTATTGAATATGTACTTGTAATAAACGTTAAGTTTTCGCATGTAATAAAGTCAACCTCGAGTTGGTCAACGTGTTGACTTGGTCGAGCTCGAGTGGTCATCCGAGTTGGGCTCGGTCCATGAAATTTCAGGTCCGACTAGTCCATTAGTTTTAGTATAAATAGAGATTAAACCTTATGTTTAAGGTTAATCTTCCAGTCATTTTGTTTTTGTCATTTCATATTCCGAACTTGGTATTTTACTTGTAATTGCATTTACTGAAGTAATATACGGTTCAAGTTTATATTCATATTTGTGTTCTTGTTGTTGATTGCTAGTGTATAAGATTTTCCGCACTTATACATTAGATACTTAATCTCGTTTGATCCGGTGGCAAAGGGACTTTCAATTGGTATCAGAGCCAACGGAAGTATTCTATTGGTTCAGGATTAAGGTTTCAGCAACGATTAAGGTGTTTTCTTTCGGTTTTTCGGTTTAGACAAGCTTCAGTCGCTCGGTCGAGCTCGACCTATCAAGCTCGACCTCGACCTTTCGAGCTCGACCTAGTCTGGTGCTCGAACTAGTCAAACTCGACCTAGTCAAGCTCGACCTAGTCAAGCTCGACCTAGTCAAACTCGACCTAGTCAAACTCGACCTAGTCGAGCTCGAACTTTCAAGCTTGACCTCTCCTAGCTCGACCAAGTCAAGCTCGACCTCTCCTAGCTCGACCAGTCCAAGCTCGACCTATCTAAGCTCGAGTGACTAGGTACCGATATCTATTGTTCGACTATATAATCAGATTTTATGATGAAGTGATTGGTTTTCTTTTAGAATTTGCAATCTTGATTATGTTTAGGTTCTGAACTTGTCTAAAGTATTGAACTTGTAAACTCTTATGGGTTTAGGTTTGATATTTGTTAATCGACGGTTTTGGACTTGTAAACTTGATCAACTTTAGATTCTAATTTATTACTTTTCGAATTGTCAAGAACTTGTAATTTTGATTTAGACTTGGTCTAAGCTTGTTGGAATATTGAACTTGTAAACTCTTTGAGTTTTGGTTCGGTTTCTGTAATAAAGCAAATAGACTTGAAAACTTGATCAACTTTAGGTTCTAAATTTAGATAACTCGGATTAATGACGACTAAAGGACTGTCCTTTATAGAAGATTCCGTAAAATCTTAGAGGGAATTCAAGACCAGATTAAAAAGGTTGTTTTTGCAAGGAGCTACTAGGTTATCTCTTAATTGTATATTTGAACAATTGTATCATGATGTTGTTATGGCAATGAGCTATTGTGTTATCTCTGGATTGCATATGTGAACAACCGTGGGATGAAGATGAGAGTGGGATATGTGTTGTAACCAAAAACAAACATATAGGCTGTTTTAAGAATTTTGTAGAGAAAAGGGGGGATAAAAAATCAAAGCTTCCATGTTTTCTATGCAAAATTCTTAGATTTTCGTAGCAATGAAGATCATGGTGTCTCGACAGGGTTTAGTCATGGTATCTTTTTGGTTTTGAATCTGTGTGACATGTGTCCGACCTAGTTTTTGGATTAAAGGCGCTTGATTTAAGATTAGGTGATTCAAATGAATCAGATGAAGATTGAAGACCGTGATTGAAAATCCGAGTAAACTGTTCATGATTTTTGCTTAACATGTGTTTGGGATTTTGTCAAAAAGCTTTTGTGATAAAGTTAATCATTTGTAGCCGAGTAATTGAAAATCAAACCTTTATTTAATGCCAATGATGTAGAGATGATTAATCCGATGACTAGTGAAGAGGTTGCAGATTAAGTGGTTCTTTATGTATTTTGGAGATGCTTACCTTGAGGGGGGAAATTTGATATGAAAGACTTCAGGTGATTAGTGGATTCATGAAGATAAGACAAAGTCAGACACTATTGGTTGAAGACATGGATCTTGTGAGTGCTGCATATCTGAAATTCAAGTTACTGAATTTCTTATCGTTGTGAGAGCTGATTAAATTCGATGCTGATTGTTGGAGATTCAACTTCTTTATCATATGTCAGTTAAGCTTGAAGGTCAAAATAGATTGAGCAATGTTATTTTGCATAATGTCTGGAGTGATGATATCCGAATTGCATAAGGAGGCAATGATGTCTGTATTACTTTGAAGTGATGATGTTTGGCGTGATAATATTGCTTGGAGCTTAATTTGGATGTTACTGTTCAGGGGGAGAATTACAATCTGAGTAATGGATTTGTTAATTGTCATAAGGATATAGAGATTTTGAGGTTTGAAGATCAGTATGCAGCGCATAAAGATCAAGTCTTACCAAAAGAAAACATGATGTTATTAGTTAACGAAAATTTGTTGATTGCATATTTTTTAACTTATGATTGTCAGAATTCATAGCAATAGTCAAGGAGTGCTTGATTGAGCATTTCTGTTAC
Organism: Erigeron canadensis; assembly: GCF_010389155.1. Lineage (NCBI taxonomy): Eukaryota > Viridiplantae > Streptophyta > Magnoliopsida > Asterales > Asteraceae > Erigeron > Erigeron canadensis. Next base: position 44,252,881 of record NC_057766.1, read on the forward strand.
TATCTCCATGTATTACAAGTGAAGACTTTGAAGATCGATGAAAACTTCTAAATGTTGATGTCAAGGGGGAGTCAGTTGGTGCATTTCCGGGTGACAACATCATTATAGAAATTTGTCTTGAGTCTATTGAATATGTACTTGTAATAAACGTTAAGTTTTCGCATGTAATAAAGTCAACCTCGAGTTGGTCAACGTGTTGACTTGGTCGAGCTCGACCTGGTCGAGCTCGAGTGGTCATCCGAGTTGGGCTCGGTCCATGAAATTCGAGGTCCGACTAGTCCATTAGTTTTAGTATAAATAGAGATTAAACCTTATGTTTAAGGTTAATCTTCCAGTCATTTTGTTTTCGTCATTTCATATTCCGAACTTGGTATTTTACTTGTAATTACATTTACTGAAGTAATATATGGTTCAAGTTTATATTCACATTTGTGTTCTTGTTGTTGATTGCTAGTGTATAAGATTTTCCGCACTTATACATTAGATACTTAATCTTGTTTGATCCGGTGGCAAATGGACTTTCGAAAAGTAATCGGTTGCTTTTGAATATAAGTGTTACACGCGATGTGAAGAATGAAATTATTTTAAGGGTCCATTTATAAACCCCGAGCTAGGGTTCAGTTTTTTTAAGTTCTCGCATATAACTCTTACAAATATGACAAACAACTTCTAAAATTGCCTCCTCGCAAAAAAAATTTTGGCTCCCTCTCTACTAACACTAAAAAAGAATTCTTCATATATATTACAAGGAAAGGATTTTGGTGGCCATTATTAACTAACGAGTGACTTAGGCAAACGACTGAGCTTTATATATATATATATATATATATATACACACTAGTCTTAATACTCGTATGATATACGGTAGCTATATAGATTTTGTCATAAACAAATTCAAATATGCTTTATACATGATTTGTGAGTATGAAATAACTTGTGATTAAAGTAAACCGATAGATGATCAATGTTGAGTTATAAGAAACAATAATGATCAATATAATATATGTTTAGTTAAAGTTTTAGATTTACCTTAAATTTCTAAAATCACACCAAAATCGGAACTTGTAAACATAGAGGATGACTATACTAGTCTTAATACTCGTATGATATACAATAGCTATATAGATTTTGTCAAAAAGAAATTCAAATATGCTTTATACATGATTTGTGAGTATAAAATAACATGTGATTAAAGTAAACCGATAGATGATCAATGTTGAGTTATAAGAAACAATAATGATCAATATAATATATGTTTAGTTAAAGTTTTACATTTACCTTAAATTTCTAAAATCACATCAAAATCGGAACTTATAAACATAGAGGATGACGACAAATAACTTTGTGATTTCATATCGTAAACTCAACTTTTTGAAATCTTTATCTTATTAACTTATTATAAGTAATATAAGTAATAGTTGTTGAAAATTTGAGAAAGGAAAAGAGAAATTTTTACTAATGAGAAAATGATCAATCAAATAAGATTATAATGTGTTTTGTATCTATAAGCTAAGAGTTAGAGTGTAATTATAAGTCTAATAAGGAAATTGAATTTATATACAACAAAAAAAGTTAACTTAATAAAATTAATAAAGAGTGATCGACACGAATCGTCTTTGTGGTTTACCCAAAAAGTCTGGTTTCGTCCTTTAATTTCAAAACTGTCTGATATCATCCTTTATAAATGGAAAATGATCACGTTTCATCCTTTTCGAAAACGGACGTTAACTTGAATCCGTTAACCCCCTCATGTGCATTCCACATGAGAGTACTTTAGTCATTTCCTACCTTTAAAGGACGAAATCGGACTTTTTAGGCAAACCACAAGGATGATTCGTGTCGATCACTCTATAAGTATAAAACTATTCTCTCTCTCTCTTTCTTTCTCTCTATCTCTCTTTCTCTCTCTCCATCTCTTTCTCTCTCTCCATAAATCCGACCACAAACTTGCCGGATATTCGTAACCACCACATCCATTTCACCATTTCATACCCCAAACATCCTCATCACTTTGTATATCTCAAAACTAACAAACTAACACAAGCACTATTGCCCACCACCCGCTGCCCGCCACCTGCCAGCACCGCAACAGCCCCCATTCGCCGGAAAACATCACGAGCGACATCCCACCTTCACACCTTTCTTTCAACCATCGCTCTTTGCACTCTCTTTCTTTTTCAAGAAACCCTAACGGGTTTTTCTCTCCCTCTCCTCCCTTTTCGGGTTTCCGGCTAGCCAACGACAATCGCTAAGTCGCTGCCACCACGACATCACTCTCCAACATCACTATCTCATCAACAAAAGCCAAAAATCTCTCTTTTCTTATCATTATTTTCAGATTAACACAATACCCACCAAAAGCATCCATTTGAAAACTTTCAAAAAACCCATTGATTTTGTTATACAAATACATAGATTGAGAAACAAGAACCGAAAATCTCTTTTGTGTCACTTTTGAATTCGGCCAGATTCAAAAACCCACAAAACACACCCATTTTCATTTCTTCGAGATCTAACATTGGTGGTGGGGAGAAAGATAGGGATTGACACGTTTTTCAAGTGTGTTGGTTTGATCTGAAAAGGATTTGATTTGGATGAATATCCATGTTATGTTTTTGTGGTTGATGGGTTTTATTGCATTTTGTGGATTTTGATTTATTGATTATTTGAACAATGTGTGTATGTAATAATGTATACATGCAATAATTGTATATGTATTTATCTGTGATACTTATAGAGTGCTCGACACGAATCGTCCTTGTGGTTTGCCCAAAAAGTCAGATTTCATCCTTTAAAGGTAGGAAATGACCAAAGTACCCTCACGTGGAATGCACATGAGGGGGTTAAAAGATTAAAGTTAACCTCTGTTTTTGAAAAGGATGAAACGTGATCATTTTACTTCTATAAAGAATGATATAAGACAGTTTTAAAATTAAAGGATGAGACCAGACTTTTTGGGTAAACCACAAGGACGAATCGTGTAGATCACTCATAAATAAATTAAAAGTACACGGGTCGATTAAAGATTATGCCATGTGTCGTATAAAAAACATCTCAATCATGTTTTAGTTTATTGCTAGATATAACTTTTGAATTATAACTTGATGTTTTTATGTAAATGATATATGTGAACAATTTCATTCACATATAGACTGATAAAGTTACACCTAATAAACAATGCCAACCAAACATGAATACCACCAAATAAGTTATCCATCAAATAAGCTATTCAAATTAACGGTATTGATTTTTTAACAAAAGTTTTTTATATGATAACGTTTTTCATCAAATGTTTAATGAAAATATGTTAAGTGTTAACTGTTGAACTCATACACTGTGAGATTAGCTAAGTAAATCATTTGTAAAAGTTGTTTAATGATATTAAATTACTCAAAATTAAATATATTAAATATCCAATATATCTTACAAATTATAACTTTATTAATAGAGATTTGCTAACTAGTGTTTCAAGGGCATTAATTATAGTGCATTTTACGAAGTTAAATTTTCTTTGAACTAGGGGAAAAGCCCATCCTATGGACGTCTTTAATAATTGTACACTCTATCATGGTGTTGATTCATTGCGTGTTGTATTACATGTTTAACTTTGGATACAAAATCGATAGGTATAAACGTATAGTATTTCCAGTTGAGTACTGAGTTTGGTAATTGGACTTGTGCAATGGGTTTTTACTCTATTCATTTAGCATTATGCAGTACCATTTGTTATAATCGAGTTCACAATGTATTTGTAGTTTTTATTGATAAAAATTTTTCTGTAAATATTTTAATATATCTTAATAAAAAAGTTTGACGTTATAAGAGTATCAAAATCTTGATCTGTACATTAATAATTCAAATATCAATTATTCATATTTTTATTATAGCATCTTTATATAACTCTATACCATTATATATGTTTCTATTATATCCTTAAACATGATATATATAAATAAATTAAATAATTAACCATTAATTACTCTTATTAAATTGTTGTAAAATTGTTACATGTCACTCAAATTTTAATTATATATATATAGATAGATAGATAGATATAAATTAATTGATGTAACGGTGGTGGTGGTGGCGGCGTGGTGGTGAATGTAAATTAATTGATGTAAGAGAGGTTAATATGGTTCTTTAAGAGTTGGAGGATCTATGTTGTAATTTATTTCATTAATAATATTATAGGTAAATAGGTGAAGATGTTTAAATTAGTGAATAAAGAAGAGAGGTAACATGATCATTTCAAAATCTTAATTACTTAAAGGGGGAGAGGATAGTTTGCTTTATAAAGTAGTATAAATATAGATAATTTATAACGATTGTATGAACTAATCATACCGATCACATGTTGGCTAACGTTACATTATTAGACTGTTCAATCAGTTTTTCTTTCGACTTTCTAGGTATAAATCTATCATATCTAATAAAAAAAACTACTTATTTTAAAGGTGTTGGAAAATTGTGTAATAATTTTATTTAGTACTCTTTAAAATATTTTTATCTACATTGCCCCCCTTAACTTTAATAACTAAAATACACTATTAATCATTTATATTTTAAAACAGGTCATATGCCAGTACAGTGCACCGGCGATGGTGGTAGCAGCGCATGGTGGCGGCGGTGGCGAGGTTAGTGTCGGAAACTGTGGAGGTGATGGGTGTTGGGGCGGAAATTGTGGTGTTGTAAATTATTTTATTAAAGATATTATATGTATATTAGATTAAGATGTTTAAATTAATGAACAAAAGAGATGATATTTTAGGTATATCAATTAATCTTTTGGATTTTGGGGGAGGGAGTTTCCTTTTATATATAAGGTATATATATATAGGGTAACACTCCGGTGAGAACACTTTTAAAATAAGAACGGTGAAAACACTTAAAAACATCATTTTGATGCATTAAAAGTCCATAAAACTAATATAGTGCTTAATTAATTATCATTATTTAAGTGTTTAGCAACACATGGATCCGTCAAAATCGAAAAATCACGTTTTTTGTTTGTGCATCCATCTTGGATACATATTCATCAAAATGATGCGTCCAACAAAAAACGTGATTTTTTCAATTTTAACGGATCAATGTGTTGTTAAACACTTATATAATGATAATTAGTTGTGCACTATGTCAGTTTTATGGACTTTTAATACATCAAAATGTAGTTTTTAAGTGTTCTCATTTGATTGTCACCCTATATATATATATATATATATATATATATATATATATATATAGAAATATGGGTAACACTCCAGTGAGAACACTTTTAAAATAAGAACGGTGAGAACACCTTAAAAACATCATTTTGATGTATTAAACGTCCATAAAACTAACATAGTGCATAACTAATTATCATTATTTAAGTGATTAACAACACATTCATCCGTCAAAATTGAAATAATCATGTTTTTTGTTTTGTGCATCCATCTTGGATGCATATTCATCAAAATGATGCATCCAACAAAAAACGTGATTTTTTCAATTTTGATGAATCAATGTGTTGTTAAACACTTAAATAATGATAATTAGTTATGCACTATGTCAGTTTCATGAACTTTTAATGCATCAAAATGATAATTTTAAGGTGTTCTCACCGTTCTTATTTTAAAACTGTTCTTATTTGATTGTCCCCCTAGAAATATATATAGATATATATCCATTAAATATTTACATCAATTATTTACATTATTCGACGCCACCTCTACTACCAACAGTCGCACTCATTACTACACCGTTGTGCGCCATGATCACCGCCAGATTGCACGCGTAACATGTTAATAATATATTACAAATAACATTTAAATGAAATCTAAAAAGTTTGATTCAAAATAACCTAGCCACTAGTACACTAGGGTTACATGCACATTTTAAGAAAATATAGGAAACAAATATATCAAACTATGAGGTTTGATTATAATATTAACTTTGAAATTTATCAAGAAAAAACCTCTGTGGGATATTTTAAAATGGTTCTAAATTCTTAATTTAGGAAACCGATTTAGTTTTTGTTTATTAAAAGGATTTTATTTCTAAAGTTTTTTAATAAATGTAATATCGTTAGTTTTCGTCGTTATTCACCCATTAAATGTCATATCATCATGCCATGTGATTAAAATAAGATATAATATGGTGATGACTCTCAAAAGAAAACTAAATGATTCTTTAAATTAAGAATTTTAAGTAAAAATTTTATTTTTTAATGGATTTTTCTCTGATACAAACTCTACATTTGAGAGTCATTACTCCTTGTTATTGTTTTTTATTCCCACTAAAGTGAGAGAAATGTTACACTCACAATTTACACAAAAATTACTGTACAAGATGATGCACACTACAAAATGTCATGGAGTTTACATAAAAAAGTGAAAACAATGAAAGTAAGTCAAATTAACAGCAGAATCACATTAACACCACAAATTCACTTAATGAACTTATGAACCCTAGGCTGTATTCTTGAGTTTTTTTTTCCAAAGGATAAGATAGAGAAAGATAAGAAAAATCACTTTTTTGCATTCTTGAGTTTTTTTTCCAAAAGAAAAAAAGTGAAGGGAAGGAAAAATCAAGGTTTTTTCCTCCAAAAGTTTTCTGGCCTGATTTGTAAGGAAACTCGTGGAAGTGGTGGTTGCAGGTTTCCGGTGGTGGTTGCGTTGCAGGGGGTGGTTGCAGGCGGTGGTTGCAGGTTTCCGGTGGTTGTTGCAGGTGGTGGTTGCGTGGAAGGGGTGGTTGCAGGTGGTGGTTGCAGGTGGAAAGGGTGGTTTCCGGCGGTGGTTGCAAGTTTCCGGCGGTGGTTGCAGGTTTCCGGTGATTGTTCCGATTATTTTTCTTTCACTTTCTTTTCAAACTCAAGAATGACTTTTATAAATCTAATCTTCTATCCTTTCTTCCCCTATCTAATCTTCCCCTTTATTTTCTTTTAAAAAAAACTGAAGAACCACCTCTTATTACAAAGATTTAATAACATCACACTAACACCACAAGTTGACTCAAAAACCATTCTTTATTGTTAATTAGACAATCTATAACAGACTCAATAGTCAATATTAGAAACTTAGAATCGAAATACTAGATCATCCACACATGTGTTTAGTCGTGAACAATACTCATATACTAGATGTTAGGCCAGTGTGTGTAAAGTTGTGATGAAAATAAAAAAGTGTAAATTAAAGTCAAAATTGAAAAGAAAAGTCAACTTTAAAAAATCAAGAGTTGTAATTGGCCGATAAGTTATTAAATCAACTGTGTTTTAGTATAATAAAATATATACGGACACACTAAAACAATACGGAAATTAATATGAATATATATTGGCGGCCGGCCGGAATGATCATGATCGGGTTGAAAGAACCGAAATAGATTGAAAAATAGAAGCCAATAATGTTGGTGACTTATTGTAAAGTATTTGATGCTAAGGGGATCCATCTAGGGGATCCATCTAGGTTCAAGTCTTATTAGGGGTTAAAGGATTTGATGCATGTATGGCGTATGGCTAGTATTTCTTTAACTCGTGAAGAATTAATATGAAAAACAATAATTTACTGGAATCATGCTACTTTGGAAAATAATGTAACACGTGTCACGTAGATAAATTAGGTTTCCTAAAAGTCATGGTGAACCAACTTTGTAACTCATTGTCAATCACATGATAAAACCATCAATTTCAGGAATTATTTCTTGTTATAGATGAGAATTGAGAGATAAGGGGGAAAAAAAAAGAAAAGAGAAAGCTACAACTTATATATGCATTCACAATTAATGTTCCTGCAATTATAATTTAGATATATGGGAAAGACGTATGAATTGGTAACTCTACTGTTGGTCTCTCTATATAGTAATTAGATCATGCAACTTTAAGATGATACAATTTTACTTTATATTATAAGCTATAGTAAACTTCAAAGTTTTTTTTTTTTTTCTTAAACGAAATATACCGTATATACCACATAGTTGCTTAATAAACAAAAAACTATTGACCCAATTGCCTAACAAACTTTTAAAATTTATTCATATATATACACTTTGTGTTTTATCATTACCATCAGCATTATTTCATTGCTTATGAATTTCCAAAATACAATATGTATATAAGTATATTGCGTTGGACAACTAAGAGAATAATAAAAGTTTGTCGATCGTTAAATTGTGTACAATATAAAGAATAAATTGTTATCTTTTCTTAAAACAAGTTGGATATAGAATAATGTGTCATTGTTTTAATTTTTGCAGCCATAATTTGTCAGTCTATTTCAGATGCTCCTAAAGAGGATGTCACAAAAAAGCAATGAGTAAATATAAATAGGTTTATAAGTACTCTTATCAAATTATCATGTCATGATAATAAGTATTATAAATATAAATATGGAAAAACAAATATGAGTTTGTCTCTCGTCTAATTTTAATTTTAGATGAGAATTTCTCACATATCAATATTTTAATATTTATTGTATAATAAATAAGTGACATGTATCCCATGAATTTAATGAATTTAAATATTTGAATGTGAGAATAGGGGTATTCACGGATAAATTTGGTCTGTTTTTTGACTAAATCTAAAATCAAACCGACATTTCTGGTTTTAATATATATTAAACTAAATCAAATAAAGTTTGTTGTAAATTCTTATTTTTTATTTTTTTTTATTTCCATAAAATCTTTTGTATATTTCTGAAGATTTATGGCAAGAAGTTATAAAGAACACTAAAAATTAAAATATTTATCACATTATTAATTAAAATACAATATATGTTTGAGTCAATAATCAAAGGACATTACTCATATAATATTTTCCATCTAGATTTCACGAAATTTAATTTACAAGAGAAAGTTTAACTTCACCAAAAACATATATACAAATCAAAATAAAAAATTTACATGAAATATATTGAATACAATGTAGTACCAACACATAATCATATGTACGTATATATATATAGGGGTTGGGTATTGTAAAATAAGTATTAAAGTAAAATAAATAAGACAAGATCTTGACCTTTAGATCATGATTAGATTGATGCACGAAGATTCACGAAACAATTGATACAAAACGATTTTAATGATGCACGGTGATTTTCAGTGAATATAAACTTATTGTTTTATTTGTTTTACTTTAATACTTGTTTTATTTTACCTAAAACCTATATATATATATATATATATATAAATAATATTTAAATGACTAATTATTATAAAAAACAATATATACATATATATTCTTTAGTCCGGTCCAGTTTATGACGAGTTTTTATTTGCTTAAACCGTAACTGAAACAATGAACCCGATTTTTCAAAATTTAAACTGTTATACCAGATTTTAACAACCGAACCCGATCAAATCAATTTAAATATCCCATCAGATCCGGTTTGGACAGTTTAACGATTTGACGAATATAAGATGAACGACATTCCTTGAGAAATTTAGATATTCATGTAGAATTGTATATGCATGCTTTCTCATCTATGATGAACGACATTCCTTCAGGAATTTAGATATTCATGTACAATTGTATATGATATGGACTTAGAGTGTGGACAAATATAGATAGGACCCACAAGTGATGTCGGCTTGTAGTCATAAGTCCCATATAAATGAATGAAGCAGGTAGCCAGAAGAACCCATACAATACAGAATCATTCAATTTTATTTATATATATAGAGATAGAGAGAGAGAGAGAGAGAGAGAGAGGACCCCCCTTGACCTTCTTCTCTGTTTTTTAGTTTGTCAATCTTTTTCTTCTCTTTCTACCCACAAGGGGTTTTGCTGTTTTCAATTCTGTGTTGTGTATATTTATTGAAGTCCTTGTTCTCATTAGTTTTATATTATTATTAATATTAGCTCTGCTGCAACTTGTTCATCGACCCTTCTCTCTTTCTTCAACTTCTAAACTTTCTTTACAGAAGACAAAGAGAAAAAAAATTAAAAAAAAAGGAGTAAAGAAAACAAGAAATGTATGCGGATGCGACAACAGGGCTAATGTTCCCATATTTTCAGAACTTGTCATCATCTGATGCTCAACTATTTGATGATTTCTGTCACTCCCACAAGTCCATATCTACTTGCTTATCGGTAATTCCATTTTTTTTAGATCTATTTTTCTGTTAAATCTATATTTATATATATGGGAAAATGATAGACCTTACTTAAGTTGTTGAAGTACTGACACGTTAAAAAAAATTACAAATTAAACCTTTGAATTTGATAAACGTATATAACCCCTGGATTTTACATAATCCCAATGCATGTTTTACTAACCTTTCCCCTTTTTTTATTTACTTCTTTCTTAACTGATAGCTGAATATAAGTTCATATAGTATAAGGATTAGGGTTTTTTTTAATTCCTGATTAAAATGCATGTTTCGTTTATAATAAATGTCATATTACTCCATATTGAACTTGTTTGTATATATGGTTTCTTGTCTAGCTTCTTGACGAGTAGCTTTGACTTCTAGGCCTCCTTTTGAAATCAATAAATAATTTATATGCTTTATGAACATCTATATGTAGTTATCAAGAAACCCCTCTTGAATTTGCTTGCCAATCAAACAGAGTTGTTACTTGTGGATATATTAACTGAACCAGTTTTTAAAAGTAAAGGTGTAATGGGAATGGTTAATTTTGGTTTTCCATAGTTGCTGAATGGAAAGAGACAGGCAGGCCCATTCCCAAACTCCACTTTTGCTAATATCTGATGTCAACTTGTATCATAAAAAAAACATTATAAGATTCACCTTTTACACCCCACTCACAAGCGTTCAAGACAAACAAAGAAATTAAAGGTGTGTATATAAAAGGCTAAAGCAAAGGTACCACTACATTTTTGTAATTTGCTCCAATTAATGGTCTTGTTTTATGCAAATTCTAATACAGTACTCAACAAAAGGTTATTTTGACATTCTAAAGTTGCTTTTAATCTTTCTCTAGTGTCCAAAGGCCGGCCAACATTAACTATTGTATTGTATTACAAGCCAACCCCGTATTCTTCTTAAGTGACGTTCCAAATCTATCATAATGTCACGCTCTCTGCTTGATTAGGAAATTATCGAAACACAATTGTCTACAAAAATGATCTAAAAAGTAATTAAATTGTCACAATGGATTAAGCTTTGATGATGGTGGAGGGTCTTTCAAAGATTTTTATGCAATTTTCCGTGTTTTACATATTTTACTTTATGTTCTTGTTACTCAATTTCTTTCTTAATTACTTGATTGTTGTTACATGATACAGCTATTGATGGATCTTCCTTCGTATGTTCAGGATAGCCTAATTCAGACCCCGACTACCACTACTACTTATATATCAGATTATGATCTTGGGGGCGAAGGGGATCTCTTCAAAGCACCAGAACCGATTATTGAACAGCCATTGATTAGCCCGGCCATGACATGTACCATGTCAATGATCTCTAACTGTGGAGAAGATGCCATTTCGCCCAACCAACTCAAAGTTACAGACATTGAATCCCTTCAAAACGAGGAGTTTCTGAATGATGTTTTCTACGACTGCAAAAATATTTTGGCAAAAGAAGTAGCAACTGGAACTGAATCCTCGCCATATCCCCAAGTCCTAAATCCCAATTTAACCGATGAAAACTCTGTCGTGAAGGAACATGTTCTTCCTCCATCATATCAAATTCCAAAAAGCATAAGCTCTGATTGTCTAACCTCCATGGATTGGATTCAGGGGACTCAAGTTAAACCAAGTTATCTGAACTTCAGTGAAATAGATTTTGGTGGCATGCGAAGGGCCTTCAGTGAAGGAGACATCAAGGTTAATTTCCATTTACCTTCCTTCTGCACTGTACGTGTTTGCATATACGTACTGATAATCATATACTAACATCTTACACTTCAAACCTGGGGTCCATTATATCACATTGTGAAGAGAATCAAGCTCAAGTTCATATACAGCCATGGACAGTCATAAGACTTTTTTGTGTGTGTGTGTGTGTCAAAAGGCAGAGAGAGATATACAAACAATCATAAGACTGTTAAAATTGGAAGGGATTTTGATGTGTGCATGCGTTAATTTAATGCATTTAGATGTGAACCTCTTAATTAGAAGCGTTCAGAGTAATTGATATCGAGTGCATTCTTATATGGCAGACTCTTGCTGATGCTAACACGAGCCTCATTCATCATCATCATCCTGGGCAGCCATCGCCACTACTCAGTGAGCGCAGCACTGAAGACCGTATGCAAAAGCTCTCAAGATACAGGAACAAGAAAACAAAGAGGAATTTTGGCAGAAAAATCAAGGTAAAAAGTGTTTGTTTTGAAATGAATGTGCAGATGGTGACAATGTTAATTTTATGAGATAATTTTGATGTCTATTCTTATAAAACAAATAAAAAATAGCTGGGACAGTCGATCCAATTCAGAGTATCTAATAAATGGTAGATGGCATCTTGCTGCAGTATGCTTGCAGGAAGGCTTTGGCGGACAGTCAACCGAGGATCAGAGGAAGATTTGCCAAGACAGAGACGAACCTGACATTTTGAGAAATAAGTGATCATATATACTTTAATTACTATGATCGATCAGTGTATGTAGAAATTATCAAGAGAAATGAAGGTAGAATAATGCAGCAGATAGAGAATGGTACTCCTACTAGCTAGCCAGATCGAGCTTATTTACAATCTGACGACAGATGGAGGGAAATATTATCTGAGATTGAGGCTCCATTATGCATATACCACCAAAATTAACCCCTCTTATTTATTAATTAATGTACTACTACTAGTAGTAAAATAAATCTTCCTAGGTAGTGCTGCTGCTGGTAGGTAGATCCATGGAAGATGATGAATGTCGAAATTGTGTTGTATATATAGTATATTAGACTATTAGTATTTGTTGAATAACTTAAGATGACTGCTTGCTTTCTTGGTTGGTTTAAGAATGTAATAATTGTATGGCCGGTCCGGATTTCTTTCTAAACTACTCTTATTAATTACAAGTATAAGAACCAACGAGCAAATAGCTCAATGGTGTAAGGTATCTTAGTGATGCAAGACCCATATAGGCAGTGGCGGATTCAGAAAATTTATCAACTGGGGGCACCTTTCTACTAAATTGGTAGTATAAAAGGTTTAGATAATGATTTTGGATTAAAACAAGCATTAGAAATACACAAAACTATCACTAAGTGACGATATTATATTACTCGATAAAACACACATTTCATTGCCTTACACTAATTCTTGATATATTCTACGTATCCATCTATTTTAATTACACCAAGTAAACACATATTATTTGATTAACTCACTAGCATAAAACACAAATAATATTTCACTTGATTACATAAAAGCAAAAATTGATATCAAAACAAAATCAACTGTTACATATGAAGCATAAAAGTTTAATTCATTATAAGGGTACAATTATATCAATAGTGTATGAAATCATCCAACTAAAAACATATTTTATGTTTACTGATGAACTATTTCTAAGCTGGACAACTAGAGTAGGCTAAGAGATACAACATATGGTGGGCTATTGGGAAAAGTTGAGAGTTTGGCCTAGGACCCCCCCTACTACTTCATTGGATCCGTCTCTGCATATATGGTTTTATCCCTATTAAATGTTGTGCGTTTAGACAGGATCATAAAAGGGATGAGGCTCGAGGCAAAAAGAGAAAATGTGCCCCTAAAATTATAGTCAACTAGCCCGATGATGATTACACGCCGTGATTCAATTAAGTTTATACTCCCGGCCAGTTCAAGCAATGTGATTATAGTGATGATTGATGAAGATGAGGATGATTACACGCCGTAGACGAGAATGAAAATCAGGAAATACAAAGGGCTTTTTGTATACCATTAATTGGACATTACTTCGAAGGGTCGAACTAGAAAAAATAGATTTGGTATCTTTTAATGTCTTTGGTAATCTAGTTTATTTGGTTTTCTAATTTTTGAAAGGGATAAATACCTAGGAATGTAATGAACTATGCATAAATGTTTATGTTGTGTAATGAACTACATATATGTTTATTGTATGTAATGAACTTTCAAATCTAGGTTATTGGATGTATTCAACCAATCAAAAGCGTACAAGTGGCAGCTTAGATAGTTGCTACATATACCCGGGTACATTCAATAACCGAGATTTGAGAGTTCATTACATACAATAAACATCTAGCCATCTAGATAATTGATTACATAACATAAACATTCGTGCATAGTTTATTACATTACCAGGTACTTATCCCTTTTTGAAATAGCTGGTAATGGTTGCTACATGTATTGCCTATTTAACGGGCTAAGATATGGAGTTCACTCACATGTTTTGCACATCAAAATTTTTTGGATACTTAATTACTGGGCTAATTAGCTAAAAGCTTTTTAGTCTTAAAAAAAAAAAAGTTTACGAGAAATTGTACGTATTTATTGCTTATGCACAAGAAGCAAGAAGTAGAAAGACAATATATCAATAACATCCTCGAAATTTACCATATTTTGAGCTTGGAAAACGCATCAGCCAATAGCCTTTATCAGTCGATCATAATCACTATTTCGATAACTATATATATATATAATTTTTCCAATGATATGTTCTCTTAAGGAAATGAATTTAATCATTTATACTGAAAAGTTAAAATTGACAGCGTAGAAAAATGTTTATCCAAAAATGATGACTTCTAGAAAATAAAATGGGGCTTTAATTAGAAAGATTCTTCTTCTTCAGCAATATCCCCGTAATAAGTATTTACATTTCTATTTCTTTGGGATTAGTTTCCAGTAAAAAACTTTGAATGAATGTTTATAATAGGAAATAATTAAAGTTGTGTGTATTTTATGTAAATAACTCGAAATAATGTTTATTGTATGTAAGAATTTTGCTTCAACCAATTAAAATCTGACAAGTGGCACCTGTATATGGTTGCCACGTATGTTTTCTTACATACAATAAACATTTTTTCGAGTTGCTTACATACAATACATACAACTTTAGTTTTTTCTTACTTAGACATTCGGTCAAAGATAGTTACATTCCTGGAAACTAATCCCTATTTCTTATTACAGCTTAGTTGTTAAGCAACAGCTTTACATGCTAGCGATCTCAATTTCGAGACATCATAAGAATATTTGAAGGAATTTCACAATAAAGCCCTACAGTGAAGCATGTTTAAGTTCTGCAGAGGGGGCCAGAGTTTTATCCTAATTAAATGTCGTGTCTTCAGACGGTTTAATTGGAAGTTTCTCCTCCTACTAGGTATTGAAGGTGAGGGGTTCTCTATCGTAGACCCGGTTAAGATAACGTAAGCTGGATCCCCATGTTGTGAGCAAATGATCCACACCTTTCAAAAATTATAAAAAAAAAAAAAATTTACATTTGAATTTGATTAAACTTTGATTTCTACTCAACTGTTAGACCAACTTTATAAAAGATTTGGCCAAGGTAGCAAGGCTTTTGCAATGGGAACAAGATCTTTAAATACTGTATATCAAATTGGCTAGAGAATAGTGTTAAAAAAATAATAATAATAATTGGCTAGAGAATTGAATTATGAGTCGAAGAGTCAATATCTTGGGTCAAACCATCAATGGATAAGATTGGTCATTGGTGTGTCTAATTATAAAGATATTGTCTCGAGATTTTAAAAGCTTTTAGGTAAGCATCTAACAACGACTTTCGTAAACTCACAATTCCAAAGCTCCTTCGTTAAGTTAAGATGATGCCAAAGATTAACTTAGACTTTGATCACTCAACATAAACAGATTAAAATTTGGGGGGAAAAAAAAGAAGCTGATATGCACAAGGTTGTCAACCATGTGTGCAACCGTGCTTCCTCTATCGGATTTAGGGGAGTGAATTATATTGCAACCACTATAATGCTATATATACATCATGGTTTTTTGCGCGCATAGTGATATCTTTCTTACTCTTAGTTTTTAATATAAATATTGCACAAATTATTATAGTGTTCTTAATTAGTATACTAAACATCGGATAATGCAATATATCTATATATCATAAAGAATTTTGCCTTTTTTTTTAAAGAAAAGATATTTGAACTACCTAAATTATTCTTTTTCTTTATTTATTAATTTAAACATCTCTATCTAATATACCTAATATACTCTTAAATTTAAACCACTCATTTTCTTTTCTCTCCTCAAAATCTCAACCACTTATTTTTTTCTTTCATCCATAAATCATTTTATTTCTCTAATTCATTCAAAATCTTTTATCTTAAAAACCATATACCGATAAATTATAAAAATTGTATGGTATTTTTATCACCTCCTATGACCTATCACCCCCATCATCTCACTGCTGCAACGCGCGGACACCATGCTCGTGTGTGTGTATATATATACGGTGGCAATCAAATGAGAACCAACTTAAAATGAGAACAAATAAAAACACTTAAAAACTACATTTTGATGCATTAAAAGTCCATAAAACTGATATAGTGTTTAGCTAATTATCATTATTTAAGTGTTTAACAACACATTGATCCGTCAAAATCGAAAAAATCACGTTTTTTGTTGGATGCATCATTTTGATAAATATGCATCCAAGATGGATGCACAAAACAAAAAACGTGATTTTTTTGATTTTGACGGATCAATGTGTTGTTAAACACTTAAATAATGATAATTAGTTAAGCACTATGTTAGTTTTATGGACTTGTAAGGCATCAAAATGATGTTTTTAAGTGTTCTCACCGTTCTTATTTTAAGATTATTCTCACCGGAGTGTTACCATATATATATATATATATATATATATATATATATATAGAAAAGGGAATATAAGGTTGTCCGACACCTAACCTTAGGTGTGGAACTCCTCACATACTAATATTTTATCATTTATTGTTTAATGAATAAATATCTAGGCCCCATGATTTTTATGGTTTAAAATATTAATATGTGAGTGTCTGACATCTAAGCTTAGGTACCTAATAGCCTTATATTTTCATCCTCCATATATATATCTGTACTCCTTATTAAAAATTATATGAAGTGTTGAAAAGTTTACATATTTGGGACATGCAATTTTACTTTTTTTACCCCACTTCTTCTCTCATACCCATCCTTCATCTCCCAATAAATATCTCCTTCTTCTAATAAATACAGATCAAGATATGATATACTCGGGGAAGAAAAAAAATACAGTCACGCCTCCTTCTTCAATCACGATAGTCACGACTTGATATGCTCTGTCAATGGTATCCGCTGCAACGCGCGGGTAACATGCTATCTTTCTCTCTCTCTCTCTCTATATATATATATATATATATGGAGAGAACCGTGAGAACCACTAGTTTCCCCCTTCTTTCTTCTTTTTTGTGTGGTTTTTTATTTTGTTAATTTTTATTTTTCATTTTTTGAAACTTTTTTTTTTATTATTTTCTTTTAACAAAAATCCATTCCAAAATAAAAAAATAAAAAATAAATTTTTTTTTTGTAAAAAATCATATGGGTTACGTTTTAAGAAAACGTATGGATACGGTATGGGCGTTGCTCTACATCCGTTCTAAAAGGGTTGTCACCGGACGCATATGGAAATGGTATGAATTTGATGGTGTCGATCCAATAGATGGTGACGGTTGTTACGGTACGGGCGTAGCCCTTAATTCTAAAGGCAAGAGATGATTTTTTCAATGGTTCTTATGGTTCTCACCATATATATATATATATATATATATATATATATATATATATATATATATATATATATATATATATATATATATATATTAAAACAATAAGAATCCTAGCCTTCTAAAGCCTTCTTTCAATCTAAAGCTAATTTTAAATATTGCCACATAGGATTTTATCCTACGTGGCATCTCCATACATATTTTACAATATATTTCATCTCCATGAATTTTTCCATTTAATATATACTACATTCCTTTTTCGTTACAATATCAATAAAATAAAATAACAATATATTAAATAAAATAGTCAACTTTTTATTTGTTTCCAAATAAATAATTGGTAACACCTTTTTTCAATATATAAGTTTGTTAATTGCTAACCTATAAATACGTCTATATCAATATGTGTTTTGTACGAAGTGTCTAAGTCAGTATATCAAGTTTATTTCACAAAATTGTTATTGCTAAATGTATGTATGTATTCTAATTTGTTTTTCCACTCATTAATGTAGTGGATCTAATATTAAGAAAATTTTGAATATTAGATTTTTAAATACTTTCAATTAATTTTATATAATGTTTATTTAAATGTTGCTTATTAGAAATTTTATTAACAATAAGAATCCTAGCTTTCTAAAGTCTTCTTTCAATCTAAAGCCAATTTTAAATATTGCCACATAGGATTTTATCCTACGTGGCATCTCCATACATTTTTTACAATATATTTATTTTATAACCTTTATTTATTCTCAAAATAATCTATTTTATTTTGTTAAATATAATATAATATATTAATCATAATTATATACACAAGATAAAAATATAATATCAAAACTCATATTAAAAAAATTAAATAACGTCCATGCATCTACTAAATTGGCACACATATTTGACAAAAATAATATTATTTATTAAAATATATACAACTTTAAAGACTATATATCAAATTTTAGAAATTATTTGAATATATTATTAGATTATATATGACCAATCAATTTTGTTGTTTCTTTTTTTTTTCTTTTTGCCGAAACTTTAACTAAAGTTGGTTGTTATTCTAATTATAAAACAAAATCTATTATATAATAAAAAGCAAAAACTATAATGATTTTCTCTTATTTATCTTATTGGGTTTTTTTTACTTATTCGTATTGTATTTATGTGTATTTCATATGACTAAATTTATGTGTATTTTATATGACTAAATTTTTGTCATGTTTGGTGTTTTACTTTGTACATATTATTACGTTTGATGAATATATAACATGCTACATCATTACGCGATTTACGTTTGATTTGTTGTAGTGTTAATCTATAAGGTAAATACATTTTTACACGATTTATGGCTACACAAATGGTGTTGTTGATGATATCAAAATATCTTAGGTTAAATGTTCTTAGAAGGGATGTGTAATCACTATAGTAGGTTAAGTGACTGTGCTATCGATATGTCCGAAAAAACAAAGGGTGACCAGAGTGATACATGAATTAACCATGAACTATAACATAATCAATTTTTACATAATAAACCTATAGAATAGCTATTTACTAATGTATAAAATAATCTTTTTAGCACGCCGCGCATCGCGCGGGATAAAATACCTAGTATATATATATATAGGGGTTGGGTATTGTAAAACAAGTATTAAAGTAAAACAAATAAGACAAGATCTTGACCCTTAGATCATGGTTAAATTGATGCACGAAGATTCACGAAACAATTGATGTACGATGATTTTTATAATGCACATTGATTATCACTATAGAAAAACCTATTGTTTTATTTGTTTTACAATAATACTTGTTTTATTTTACCTAAAACCTATATATATATATATATAAGAATATAATGTATGGGCACACCATCATGTGAAATTGCATGGCCCTGCTAATATGTGCGGGTGCCATGTCCCCTACTTCGTTACCACTTTGCACATGCCTTATTAATACCTCATATTAGTCTATTGTTATCACTATTATTGTCATTATTAGTAAATTAACTATGAATATCTGAAAGTTTGTGTGAAAATTCACTAGCTTCTTCTCACTCTTTGGCTGGAGTTGTTGTACTGCACTTCCTGCTCATTCTTTCTTGTCCACTTCCTATCATCACTTTGATCAGAGCATCTTCCGTCGGTAGTTTTAATAGGAAGGCCATCCCATGCCTCGCTTGGTCTGACCAACGGAAAGAAATGAGATTTTTGGGCGTCAGAAAGGTCAAGAAGTTTTTTAAGCTGCGATAAAGTGGAGTTGAAATGAAAATGGATAAATAAGTATTTAAGTCTAGAACTAAAGAAAATAGGACATTATTAGCTAAGTTACATGTAACATGTTTAGTCTGGATTTTGTCAAGCATGTTTTTTTTTCTTTGAAAGGCAGGACTAAAAAACAACCAGCCCCTGAAATTGGTGTGTCCACCCGAGTATGAAATGTTCTAAAGGTTTTGCTCTTTCATTTTTTGGATGTGTATAATATTATAAAGTCTACTCTCCAATTGTTTTTGGGAGGATTTAAACCATGACCCAAAATGTTAAAGTGTTAATCGAGAAAAACCTTTAATCATGTTTTAGTAGTAGATAAGAAGATGATTAAAACTTTAAAATCCTATTTTATTTTCTCGCATTTTTAAAAAGTGTTAAAAAAATTATGTTAATTTGTTCACATTTAAAATTGTGTAAAATAAATTCACACTTAGAAGTGTGAAAAAATTTAAAAAATCACATTTTTTTTACAAGTATAAATGTATAAATAAAATGTTCACACTTAGAAGTGTGAAAAAATGTCAAACATTTCCAGCTAATTTGTCACCTCCAATTTCTCTCACTTCTTCTTGTGTGTGGAAATTTGCTGCCACAAATTGCTTCCACACTTTTAAGCGTGAACAAGTATATATTTTTACACACTTGAAAATATGAACTTTTGTTTCTACATATATAATTATGTAAATATTTTGATTTTTTAACTTTTTTTCACACTTTTAAATGTGAATTTTTTCCACACATTTATAAGTGTGAACAAATTAATAATTTTTTAAAACATTTTTTTAAAAACGCGAAGAACAAAAAGTCTTAAGACTGCAAAAAGGTTGAAAAAAACATGCGATTACAGTAGCTCGAGACACAGGAAAAAACCCCATCAACGAAAGTCAAGCTACCGGTTTTCACTTGGCAATGTTTTTGATGCGATCTCAAACAATAGCGGGGAAACTAACAGCAAATGAGAGTCTACTAACAAAAGTAAGACCATCCACAACAAGGATGTCCATAAGAAATTTGTGGTGACATGGAGGGTGTTTGTAGGAAAACTATTAATGTGGGTGGTGACATAGAGGATGTCCATCTATGGTTGTTTGTAGAGAAGGATGAGAGTAAAAGACAAAAGTTACTTTTGAATTTATATGGTTATTTGTAAAAATGATGAATATATTATTGTTGTGGGTAAAAAGTATTTGTGGGATGGATGGATGAAAAGCTGACATAGCATGTTGATTAGGATGTTTGTTAGAAAGATATCCTGAACTGATGCGGATAGTCTAATAGTGGATAAACAAAACAACACGAGCAATCAAGAAAACTAGATGATTAAAATTGGATTTTGATAGCTTGGTGTGGCCGGGCTTTTTAATTTCAGACACGTACGTACACGCTAGCTAGCTGCTATTTATGCATGGTATATATATTTATCAATTAATTAAATATCCGACGACTGAATATCATATCATCAATGCCACCTTGGAAATTTATATAATATGAAATATTAATATTAATATTAATATATGTTATATATATATTTATGTCGTTTAATTGATTTGAGACAAAGAGACCACGTACAAATTATAGGATCGATTTTATGGCGTAAATTAATGACGTGCTTGCTTCTATATTACTATGGCATTATAGATATATATAGCTCAAAATCAGCTTGCTCATTTGTCAGGCCGGGACCAATTTCGATGGACGACACACGTACGCCGTAGACTTAATATCTAATAATTAATGATCTTGGTCAATCAACGAATTGAATTAATGTAAAGGATATATATAGTATATATGTATGTATGTAAATACCTGAATCGAAACTCGATCAAAGATGATACCTCTAAATCAAAGTGCGTACTGGATGGAGGCGCGGATTGATCGAAGAGGATCGAGATTATGAGTATTCGTGCAAGTGGCCGATCGAAATTAATTATAATGGTGGCCGGTCTGCCAGGCCAGCCAGGTATATAAACTTTGGGTTGGTTTGTGTCCATTAATTTACAATTTGATATGACCAACCTAAAATATTATAGTTGAGAAGAGATCGATCCATCCAGCAACTTCTAATTAATCAGGATAGATCGAATTGAAGAAAAATGCCGGCCAACATTCAACAACAACATTAATTCCATGATATATATATATATATATATATATATATATATATGTATATATATATATATATATATGAGGATGAGAATATGAGGCTGTTAGACATCTAAGTTGGGTGAAAAACCCCTCACATACCTTTTTTTAAACCATAAAAAACACGGGAGCCCAAACATTTATTCAAAATATTAAAAACTTAGTATGTGAGTAATTTTTCACCCAAGTTGGGTACATATCAACTTCATACTTTTCTTATTTTAAGAACCCATATTTTTGTAAGAACCATGAGAACTCTCATATTATCTATTGGATCATATGTTTTTTTTGTTCATTCACATGTGAAATGATATAAAAAAATATGTCATATACGAAACTTTTAAAAAAAACTTTCAAAATAGTCGTTTGTGAATTTGTGAATGAATATGCCTACGTTTTTGTTCACATGTTAACAAACGGGTATATTTAAGATTTTGAAAAAAACTTTCTTCTGCAACATATATTTTTATAGCGTTTCACATGTGAATGAACAAAGAAAACATGTGCTCCAATACATGATTTAAGAGTTTTCAAGGTTCTTACAAAAAAAATGGGTTCTCAAAATATGGGTCATATATATATATATATATATATATATATAGGTGCAAGTTATTTTAGGACTACTTGTTTTAGGATCAATTTTAGGACATGTGTTTTTTGTAATTTACACACCACCATGATCATCTCCGACAACCACCAAGATTTTCCAGCCACCGCATCGCCGGAAAGTCTTAGTGTTTTTACAAAAAAGTCTTGTATACCGTATTAGATGATGGTGGTGGTGTGTTTGCTACAAAAAACACATGTCCTAATTGGTTCAAAAATAAGAGGCGGTCCTAAAATAACTCACCTCTATATCTATACTATATTATAAAAAGAATAGCCCTTTTTATTTTTGGTAATGTTGAAAAAATTTAATATTTTCACTAAACACCCCTTAAAATACTTTCATATATACTATCCTCTTAACATTAATGATTAAATTACACTGCAGTTCTTTATCATTTAAAATATGTCCATTAACCTTTTACATCAATTATATACACAACTCACCGCCGCTCCACCACCAACAGTCGTCCAACCATCACACCGTCGTCGTCACGACCACCGCTGCATAGCGCGGGTACCGTGCTAGTATATATATATATAATTGATTGAGTTCGGCTAGCTTTTCTTTATATAGTAGTGTTCGTTTCCCTATATACTTTTTGTATTTTTCCGATCAATCGGTCACAGGATTATAAAACGCACACATATAAAGCTCTATCTAATACTTCTTTTCGGTGATAGTAGCGTAGATATATATAGGAATCTATACCCATATACAAAACATTTCTCCTACTCCTACTTAACTTTTTAAGACTCTAAAGTAAGACATAATTTAAGTCTTTCATCCCAATATGATAAATCAAAACCATTATATATTAAGGGGAAGTGAATGTGGTGCTGTTAGGCACCTAAGTTGGGTGAAATCCTTCTCACATGCTAAATTTTTAATCCATAAATATATAATGAATAAATAATGGGGGCCCCCATGGTTTTTATGGATTAAAAATTTAGCATATGAGAGAGTTTTCACCTAACTTAGGTATGTGACAATACCACATTCACTTTTTCAATATATCAAAGGGCAATTGAGAAACGTGTAATTTACATGATCTTAATGTGTGAAATGGACATGTTTTTGTGAATGTTAACAGAAGATTATGGCGGCTCTATGTTTGTTAAGTGATTTGGTGATGATTTAGAATTAAATGGATCAAGAACAAAGCAAAGGAAGCAAAACTGGGAATATGGAGATCCAGACCACCATCTGGAACGCCAAGACCCACCGTCCAGGACGGTGGGCCATTTTCAGGCATCATGTGAGACGTCTATGTGGCGTAAAGGAAGAGTGCACGTTTTTGGCTGATCGTCTGGGACGCTAAGTGCCACCGTCGTGTACGGTGGCCTACTGCACGTGTTTCCGAATTTTTTGGTTTTATTTAATTTCCAGTTTGTATCTCATCAAGGGACGAATTTGGAAGTTAATCCTTCATACTTTTCACACACAATAGTAGTTCCAGAGGTTCTCAAGACCCTAAAATCATCACCATATCACAATTCCATGGAGATCATAGCCTTAATAGAAGAATCATTGAGGAAGATGATAGGCTAGGTTTCTTTTGATCATTCTCATGTGAATAATTATGTAAGACAATAATATTCAACCTTTCTCATATTCATGTTGGATTAGATTTAATTCCTCATTAGTCTTTTACATCTAATGTTGTTTAGATTTGAATCTCACATGAACTTGTAATTTTTTTTTAATGAATTGAAAATCTAGTTGTGTCAATTCCCCGGTTTTCGTTATCGTGAATCATCGTAACCGATTAATTTAGTTTTTAAGTTCATTTAATCCAAACATTATAACAAATCATGTCTATGTGATTTTCAACGAATATAAGTTAGGTTACATATTTGAAAGCATAATTGGGAGCATGAGAATGGTCTACTTTAATTTTAATTGAATTATTTTGTTAAGTTCACAATTAATATTAGTTTTAATCAAATCAATCAATCAATCGGTTTTACATTTATGTCTAGTTTAATTATTTTCTCAAATTGTTTAACACTTTCCCATTACTCCATGTGGAAACGATACCCGACTTACCCTTGCTAATTAGTGGTATTTAGTTGATATATCTGATCAGTCCAACGACATCGATCAGCAACTTGGACATTTGATACAAACTCATATGACATGGTTTGTTTGCATATGAGAGTATTGGATGTGGGGGGAAAAGAGGACTGAGTACCTACTAAAGACGTCAATTATTTATTTATTTATTTTGAACGACATTTAAAATTCTATTAAAAAGTGCTAGTAAGAATCTAGCAAGTACAAGACACACGCAAACCAATTCAACTGAAATCGATTTAACTGAAAGACGAAAATAAGGAACATAATAACTCCAATGATACAAGACAAACACGCAACATACTTACGGCTACTAAAATCACTAAGGAGATCCCAACCCAACGCCAAAAAAATGATCTCCCATGAACGAAGTCAAACACTCGTTGCATCATACCACAAATGCAAAGAGATCTAACCGACATCTTTTTTTCGTCTCTTTAAAGAACTGTGTAGGAGAACAGTATCTTTTACGTTGCCATAATATCTCCAAATCTTGAAATCGCTAGAAAAATAATCTTTCCACATATTTAATTGTGCGAGAGAGAACGGGCCTTGAACATTTTTATCAGGGTCTTTATAGCTCCAAATTTTTTCAGAATCTAATTGTCATCGGTGGCCTTGAACGTCAATTTTTATTATAGGTGGGTACCACTGTATTTCTATTTTTCTTTATTGATGATAGTTTACTTTTTTATTGAATGTAAAATATATTATTATTAGTCTATTAGTGTATGTCACTCATATTATTATTCAGGAATTCGGTGATACATAAAATATGCAAGCTCCTCTTGTTCTAAAAGTGACAAGACTACTTTTGTACTATCTTTAGCTTATTATTGGGTGTCATTTTCAGATTAAAGGGTGAACATAACTTTTTTGAAATTCAAAGTCATAAGGATAATAGTAGATCAAATGAAGGAATTGGTTAACGAAAACGAAACCAGTGAGATTAAATGAGTTAAAAGCATGACAGTTTTCTTCTTTCTTTATTCCCCCTTATATATGGTCTTAAGGTGTTTCCTACTATGTATGTTAGTTGAAAAAATTTACATTAAAATTCATCTATAAAAAAATTAAAAAATTAAAAGTTGGTTTTAAAGTAGGGAGTATTAACATGCTAAAGCGACGCAACCGAAGTTGCTACACAAGGACCACGTACCATTTGTATCCACACTAATTTTAATATGTTACACTCATCTTGATTAAAAGGTCCTTTTTGCAGGTAGTTTAGATATAATAAATTTAAAAAAAAATATTTAAGTTTATGTTTATATATGTCTTTATCATCATTAAATTAAAAAAGAAACACATTTTAACAAAAAGACCAGACTTTAGAAAAAAGACCAAAATAAAGTACATATAAAAGAAAAAGATCAGAATATCCATTATGTGCAGGTCTCGTGACCTCACATATAACGTTTGTTAGTGTTTTGAATCAATAGAGTAAACAGAGCAAGCATTTTTGTACCAGAAGAGTAAATGGAGAAAACATTATTGGACCAAAAATTAAAAGTTAAAAACAGAAAACATATAGCAAGCTGTCATCTCCTCGATGTCATCTATATCTAATACATATACACTTTATAACTTTTCATCTTCTACAACTTCCAATACCATCATCGTAAAAACAAGCCAGTTTATATCTCATTCATTCCCTTTTATCTATTTCTTTTCTCTTCTTTTTATTCTTCGATTTTGTGGCAAGATCTGGCCAGTTTTGGGGTTTTTGAGCCGTTGACCACCATTGATCGCCGTTGACCGAGTCTTGGTCCGATCCGGCTTACTCGTCATACCAGCGATCCCTGATCTTATTATGGAAAATCGAGTTTTACAACCATGACTATAACTTGTTAGTCAAAAACACAATTATTGGGTCTATAAAGATATATAAAAATAAAATAAAAGAGCATAATAGTAGTAGCTAGTCGTCGTCCCCAATATTTCAGGTTATGGACTTCTTCAAGTTAAAGGAAATTTAAAGAAAAAAGTTGCAAAGTTATTGATCTTTGTATTAAAATTATTTGTCAAAATTCAATTGTCAATTTTAAATTTGATTTATATTCAAATATTGAAAATTTTATATCTCAACTTTATTTTTCAAGTTATTTCTAACTTTAAAGTATCTGTGTCCACTTTCTTAAAGTCTTCCATAATCTTGTAAAACTGTTCAACAGATGATGTTGTAGCCAATTTCCGAATGAAGTCTTTGTATAGTTATCCCCTCCAAGAACTCTTCATGTTGTCATAAATGTGTTTTAAACAGCTGCAGGAAACACATCTTCAAGAGTAGGTATTATTCCCTGTTACATAAACACCATCATTAGAAATGAAATGTGTATTGGAATTTGGAAAGTATTAGAAAAGTTTGAAGATAAAGTTTGAAAGTACCTTTTGCCTGTTACTAATGAAGCTGAAGTTTGACCTTTCATTTAAGTCAAGATCATCTCCAAGGCAGTTAACAAACCAAGTCCATGAGATATCAGGTGCTTTAACACATTGAGTGATTTTCTACATACCCTAAGTCTTGCATCATAGAATTTAGTTCAGGTACGCTAAAAGCATCACGATCTATCATGTCCACGAAATTTACGTTTCCATTAATGTATGACTTGCCAAGAGACTTGGTGAACAACCCACTATGATGAATTTTTATTCCAAAAAAATTAGGGCTTGAACCTGAAAATAAAAATTTTGTTAATGCATTAGCGTTAAAATAGAAAAAAGAGTAAAAACATAAGCAAAACACCAGAAAAACAACAACTTTCATTCTCCTTAATAACTTTAAGAAAATAAAAGAAAGAGAAAAAACCTTAACTTACCATAAACATAAATCGGTTTGAATTCATCACAATTGTTCTTTCATATTCAATTGCATAAAACGTCCATGTGCTTATTATAATCATATAAGCAGATGAAAAGCGAAAAGACAAAATAGCCCACCCATGCATAGCACGTGATGAGATTTAACGGGGAGAGAGTGACGTCGTTAGTGAAAAGGATGTAAACCACTATTTTTGAAAACCACGGGGATGAAAAACTTTAAAAAAAACTTGAGAGAGATGTAAACCACAATTTTGTATAAACCACGGGGAAGTTTTATGCAATTAACCCTAATATATATATATATATATATTGAAAAATTATTTTGATAACTTTTTTTTTTGCGAGAACTTTTAAGAACTTTTCAAATCAAGCCCAACCGATGATTATTCTTTACATGAAAATTGTTTTTTGATTGTTTATAGAATAACTTATGCGTGATTTTGAAGTTTTTAATTGTATGGAGGCATGGATTATCATCCGTTATACAATTATGTAGAGATTTAGATTTTTGATCACATGTGCACGAATATTGCTATGATTACATGTGATCGACTTGCATACATGTGATCAAGAATCCAAATCTCCACATAATTGTATAACGGATGATAATCCATGCTCCACACAATTATAAACTTCAAAATTACACATAAGTTATTCGAAAAACAATCAAAAAACAATTTTCATGTAAAAAATAATCATCGGTTAATTTGAAAAGTTTTCAAAAGTTCCCGCAAAAAAAAGGTTCTCAAAATAACTTTACCATATATATATATCTATATAATGCTAAATCCGTCCCTGCATCATGTGCAGGTCACGTGACCTCACATATAACGTTTGTTAGTGATTTGAATCAAAAGAGTAAACGGAGCAAACATTTTTGTACCAAAAGAGTAAATGGAGAAAATATTCTTGGACCAAAAGCATAGTATTTACAGGTTTCATATGTAATTTCATTTGTTACCCTGAGAGGGACCAAAATTATAATGTACTTTGATACTAATAATAAAGAACATATCGAAGAAGATGTTATTCGTATATGTGCTAACAACCATTGGAACTTACTCATTAATTATCAGCTAGCTTAAGAATTAATACTATATTCGACACGTTATACAATTAAGTTGAGTGTGAGAATAAATTGAAGCTGTTTGGTGTAAAAAGAGTAATGGGTTAACCTAAGTCAAAAAAATTTTTTTTCTTAAATCTTTTATCAATTATGCCAGTGTTTTCAGACAATTAGGTTTCAGTTGAAAAATTATGTTATGTGTAAGTTTGAAGTTTTATATATATATTTTTAAATATATATCGGTACGTACCAACCGGTATTACCCAGAATACTGGATATCGGGTGGTTCCCCGGTACAACTCTCATGATATTTTGTCTGATATTTTCATTATTCAATATCGGCCGGTATTTTCTGGTATTACCGGAATAGTAATACCGGTATTTTGATTTATTTTTTTTTTGCATTTTTTTAAAATTATTTTTCGATACTTTAATGTCATGTTTTGTTATTTGTAAACTTTAAAACTTATACTTTGTTATGAAATACCTATTTGGTCTTATTTTTGAGTGGATTGTACTTATATTTTGACTATTTTCGTTAAATTGTAACAAGTTTTGTAAGATTTCTATAAAACTAAAAATACAAATATTAAATTAACGTGCTGGTACGTACCGGCCTGTATACCGGTGATCTGGGTACCCGACCGGTACGACCAAAATACTGGTATTTAAAATATTGGAATTAGGAGCTAAAAGTGTAAAAAAAAAAGAAAAACAGAAAACAAAATAAGTAAAGAAAAAAAGGGAAAATGCGAATGGATATAATTGGATGGATGGTGAGAGATATGGAGTTAGTTGCCACCAGCTAAGCATAACGAATTGGTCTTGAGACATGGACTTCACAACAACTACTACTACTACTACTCACTGTTTGTTTGTTTGTTTGCTTGTTGGTTCAATTCTCTCACTTGCTTGCAGTTGCTGATTGATCATCTATCGAATCCAAGCATTCAAGCAATATATATAGCCCATTCTATTCTTTTCTTATTTTCTATTCTGTATATATGTATATGTGTCACCGAGTATTATTTTTCATAATTTCTTATTCATAATAATTAAGGAGGAGTACGTATCATCAGTACTACAATAAAACTAGCAGCTTAGTGATCAAAATCATTATTATTGATCCATGGAATACGGGAGGCTTGGTAAATACCAGCCGGGTAAAAACCGACCCGAAGCTCCTTTGAAACCGCCAGTGTACTACTACTCACCGAATATGAATACAAATGATGATGATCAAACTAGTAGTAATAGGAAAACAAAGTGTAGGAGGAGTGGTTTAGCAATTTTATTATTTGCCGCCATTGTGGTGTCGGTGGGACTAGTAGTACTGGTGGTGAATCATCGTCACGATAATAATGGAGGACCCCACCGCCCCTCCTCCTCCATGATCCATCATCCGACGGAGGCCATGTCACGTGCGTGCAGCAAGACTCGTTACCGAAACCTATGTCTCAACTCCTTGCTTAAATTCCCCGGATCCCTCGACGCCGCCTCCGACAAAGACATGGTCCACATTTCGGTGAACATGACCCTGCAGCGCGTGGGCAAGGCGCTCTACGCCTCCGCCGGGTTGAACAATGTTCAGATGAATACACGTGTCCGCTCCGCATTCGACGACTGTCTTGAGCTCTTGGAGGATTCCGTTGACCAGCTTACCCGCTCCCTCCTTTCTGTCGGTGGGATGCGGGTCGGGTCCAACCAAGATGTGATCACTTGGCTGAGTGCGGCGTTGACAAATCAGGACACGTGTACGGAGGGGCTGTCAGACGTGGAAAACGGGTACGTAAAAACACAAATGGAAGCCAAGCTCAAGGACTTGTCGCGGTTGGTGAGCAACTGCTTGGCGATATACGCGGCCGCCGCCAGCGACGATTTTAGTGGGGTCCCCATACAGCACCGGCGGCTAATGTCGGCGTTTCCAGAGTGGTTGGGCGGCGGCAGCAGGAGGTTGCTGCAGGCGCCGGTGGAGACAATGCACGTGGACATAGTGGTTTCAAAGGACGGGAATGGCACGTGTACCACCATCGCCGAGGCCATCAAGAAGGCCCCCGAATATAGTAGTCGCCGGATCGTCATCTACGTAAGGGCAGGAAGGTAATTAACTACACCTTTTTAGTTACTGACTTACTGTTTAATTTTATTTTATCAATCTCTAATCTCCATCTCTATCATAAATATATAGCAAAATTGTTTTATTTTAAATAAAAATCCTAATCTGATAAGCCCACACGTTTCCTTAATAATTAATTATGATTTTACTTTTTTGTTTTAAATTTTTAGTTCAAATTTGGTTTAATTATATTACCTATTTTCCAAATTACTTTTTCACAAACGCGTCAATTTTTCTATTTCTTTCAAATATTTTATTTTTTCTTATTAAAAATATTACATACATTGCATACACTTTACTAATTTCTATTTCGTCATATGTACTACTCGTACTATTTTCAATGTATGAAAAAAGTATTCTAGCTACCTAGTTAGCTTTTAGATAGATGACAAGACTAAATTTTTTTTTTATATTTATCATTTGTATAAGGAGCACACAAACACAAAAAATGAATTTCAATAGTTACAAAAATATTAAACCATGTATTCTTATTTAACTCACTGACATTTACTTTTGAAATCATAGAAGAGTAGTGTCATCTAATTATGTATTATATTTTGATTGAGGAGATAAGCATGCATGTATAGCCCTTTGAGATATGTATGTTAAAGAATGTACGTTTTTCATTAATAGGCTACAATATTGATCTGTAAACTTCTTTCTATTTGGTGGGTGTTTTAGAAAAAAAAAGTGGTTTCAATCAGTAATTAATTCGTAATTCTAACTTTTTAATGAAGTCATATACTAAATCAAAAAAATGGGCACGGAATTAAATGAAAAAGGTACAACTTAGAAGTTGTGTTGTGTGATTGAAGCAAAGATACGACCATTTAGGTTGGAAGTTAAAGACCCGACTAATGATGGCTTCTTAATGTTCTTTGCAATTATTATATACAAAGGTAGATAATAATAACATCCCATTGTTTAATGAACTTTATCATATATATGCATCTTTGTTGTGTCACTTATATAGAATAATAAATTAATTAAAATAGTTATGTGAGTATTAATTTTCGTACACAAAAAGAAGATTTTGGATTTTAAGTAGTATTATTTTTGTCCCAATTTTATTGTTCGTTTTGATTTTTTGAAGTTTTTTCTTTTTGACTTCAATTTTATTATTTAATTATATGTATTATGTAATATTTGATGAAATCTAAACCAATGAAATATATATGGGAAATGATTAATCCTCTTAAGTAAATAGCCTAAAAATTCTTCTAATCACTAGATAATGTCATATGGAAAAATCAAGGAGGGAAGTATAGAAAGATAATGAGTGGATTACACATGTCAAATGTTTATGGTATTACGAGAATTTTTAGGCTATTTTTCTACGAGGATTGATATTTTTCATGAAATATATATCTGTATAAAAACCCAATTTTTATATATATTTTTTATCAACCATTACATAACACAAATAAAAATATTTATAGTTATACTTTGATTAATTTTTATCATGAATTTCAAGATCGAAATTCGACATTCAAATGAGAGCGGGGGATTATTAAATTATGCGATGAGAGTTTTTAAATAAAGCCACGCACTTAAATTTTCCCTAGCTTGGTTGTTAATATACTTTCTTTGACTTTTCACGTGAGAGAGAGAGAGAAAAAAAAAATTAACCACACATATCATTATATGACAAAAGCATGGAGAAATAAGAAATTAAGAATAGACGCCTTTAGTTTGGTTGTTATGATTTTGACACTGGAATTAACGGGTCGGATGTCACATGTCAATAAATCATGTAGTATAATAGTAATTCTTACACAAATTAAGAGTTTTATATTAAAAAATTAAAAAAATAAAAATAAAAATTGAAGGTGGGAATGAATTAAGGAATTAAATAATTAATTATAAGTGTATCGATCGGCAATGTGCGTGTGTGTTATACGAGTATTAAGAAGAAGATGATGATTATATGTATATTTAGGTACGAAGAGGCAAATTTGAAGGTGGGAAGAAAGAAGACAAATTTGATGTTTGTAGGGGATGGAAAAGGGAAAACGGTCATCACAGGAGGAGTCAGTGTAGTTGCTAACAATGTCACTACTTTCCACACTGCTTCTTTCGGTAATTCAACATTCTTTCTATTTCTAATTACACTTATTATATATTCTTTTTCTTTTTCTGCTTTCTGATTGGTACTAGTTTGACTAAATTAAAAATTACCCCTTGATCGTCTTTTTGGGCGGCCGGGTAGAAAGTAGGCAGCAGCTAGCTAAAAGAAGAATATCAGACAAGCATATTAATTATTCCCATGACTTTTGGGCATTTGTACAAAGGAAGGGAACTAACTCTATCCACCCACTTCATTTTGCACCCGTTTAACTTTCCAATTCTTTTCGGTTCAATTTTTTTATTTTTTGTTTTTACTTTTATATATGTTATATAACACCTACTTCATATAGGTCATATGAATAAATGTACTTTTTATTAATATATATTTTTGTAATTAAAAACAAAGTTATTTACGCCTAAAAATAAATATAAAACTTAGAAAACCATATTGTAATATTGTTAATATATATATATATATATATATTATATATTTCAAAAACAAACTAACTATACTGCTGGATGGAAATTGAAGACAATGCCATTAATAGAGTCACATTATTGTTATTATTTATTATTATTGGTGGGGGTCATGGGTGGTATTAGTATATGTAGTATCCTATGCAATGACACAATATGTACGTAATAATAAAGAAAAGAAAAAAAAACTATTCCATTATCATTTTTCATAAGTTTTGGGCCCATCTATATTACTGTATACAAACTTCGATGTTATTATATATTTGAAAAAGATTATAATTTCTTTTAGCTAATGATCGATCCTTCTAATTGTTTAACCTAAAAATCTTCTTAATTAATAAGATCGTGACATGTGAAAAATCAGGAGGTGAGATTAGAAAAGAAAATTAGTGGATTACATGTGTTAACAAGTGGATATATTAGAAGAACTTTTAGGAGGATTTATCATTTTTCTTTTTTTTTTATTGAAGATCTTCACTTATTTCTTTTAACATTTTACATTACATTAATGAAATACTTCACTTTTAAAATACTTATAATACCCCTTTAACGTTAACCACTTTACGTAAATTACTTTTACTTAAAGTACTCGGCGCAACCACAATACCACCATCTTATCACATTTAACCCCTCACATTTTAATATTCTAATCTATAAAAAAACAGAAGATCAATCATTTATTCATTATACAATAAATAAATATTAAAAAAATTAGTGTAACGAGTTCCATATTTAAAGATAGATCCATAATAATCACCCATTTACATTTTCTTTTTATTATATATGTATACTAGTTAATAACCCCGGGTTCAACCCGAACATTTTAATTAAAACTTTCAAACAAAAAAAATATATAAAACATGTATGTAATTTTTGTTATTGAAATATTATAACTTGATATGAACATAGTGAATCGACCAATACAATGATATATAAAATGATAATACCTATTTCGTTAATAAGAAATAAAAGGCATTTCATTACATTATATATATATATTTGCAAATAAAAGATTAGGAATTTTAAATAAACATTAAATGGGGTTCTTTTAAATATGACATCATAAATAAAAAAAAAAGACCTTTTTAAACAATATGTGATTTTGACACGTAATAATCTTTCTAAAAATACTTTTAAAAAGCAATCATTCTTTATTATATATATATAAAGATTACATTTGTCAATAAAAGCCGCCCCTGCAGTAACACACTTAATTTTTGGGAAACGATATTGCTACAACAAAAATTAGACATCTACAACAATACCTGTATCATTCAGTTGTATTCTATACATTATAATTTGTATGTTTATTGTATATGGCTAAATTCTATTGTATAAATATTATTTCCCTTAATTTTTACATATAATGGAGCATATATATGTCCAAAACACTCTTGACTTACTATCAAAAGGAACATTCTTTGCATGCATGCATATGGAAAAAGAATAATTAAATCCATATATGTTTATCATCATCGATCCCATAATCAAGCTACTAATCATTTTTGTTATTAATTTCTAGTACGTCTATATAGGATATCATTAGTTAATATCGTGACTAATCATTAGTTGTTGCATGTACGTGCAGTGATTAGATTCGATCTCTTTAATTAGGGAATCATATATATATTTGCCGGCCATATAAACATGCATTAATTTAATTTGTCGCTCCGCCATTCAGTTAATTAATTGTGATGCTATTAATTATTAATATTGTTTATAGTAATTGATTAATAATGGATGGATGGATGCAGCGGCGACGGGTGCGGGGTTCATTGCAAGGGACATGACGTTTGAAAACTACGCGGGGCCGGCCAAGCACCAAGCAGTGGCGTTACGAGTGGGAGCTGACCATGCCGTGGTCTACCGCTGCAACATCATCGGATACCAAGACACCTTATACGTCCACTCCCAACGCCAGTTCTTCCGCGAGTGTGACATTTACGGCACCGTGGACTTCATATTTGGCAACGCCGCCGTGGTCTTCCAAAACTGCAGCATCTACGCCCGCAAGCCGCTGCCCTTCCAGAAGGTCACCATCACGGCCCAGAACCGGAAAGACCCGAATCAGAACACCGGGATCTCAATACATGCCTGCCGGCTCTTGGCACAGCCGGATCTGGAGGCTTCCAAGGGCAGCTATCCGACGTATCTTGGGAGGCCTTGGAAGCTCTACTCTCGGACCGTCTACATGCTCTCTTACATGGGTGACCACATCCACCCTCGGGGCTGGCTTGAATGGAATGACACGTTTGCCCTCAACACCTTGTACTACGGCGAGTATATGAACTACGGGCCCGGTGGTGCCATCGGCCAACGAGTGGGTTGGCCAGGCTATCGGATCATCAC
Organism: Erigeron canadensis; assembly: GCF_010389155.1. Taxonomy (NCBI): domain Eukaryota; kingdom Viridiplantae; phylum Streptophyta; class Magnoliopsida; order Asterales; family Asteraceae; genus Erigeron; species Erigeron canadensis. The sequence goes on from NC_057766.1 coordinate 44,288,477, forward strand.
CACAACGGTAGAGGCCACCCGGTACACGGTGGGTCAGTTCATATATGGATCCTCATGGTTACCTTCCACTGGAGTCGCTTACATAGCTGGTTTAACTTTATAATAATAATATATTATCAAATCGTCCTAGATCACATTTTTTTCCCCCCATTTATTCCTCCTTTATATATATAAATGCATGGTAAAATAAACAAGCATATATATGTGGCTGAATTTATTATATATTAACGTTGCAAAACAGGTACGTACGTACCACAGATTTATTATATATATATACACTCATGGTGTGCTGATTTTTAATTTACTCGATCGTATATTATTATGATCGGTCCGGGTCAAAATATAGTTGCTACCTAGCTAGGTTTGTCAAAGATCATGTTCCTTTGGACCCCCGCCGGCCGACCATGTGTTCTTCTATATATATTCAAAGGTCTTTCGTTCATAGATTGACAGTGGATAAAATATTGCTATGTGTCATCTCTATGATGAACTTTTTTCATTTACTATTTATATAGGTAGATAATATATAATATAGTATAGCATATACATTTCTAGTAGCACGTGTAACTTAAGTGTTACTAGAAGCATATTTAATTTTATTTTTGAACGGAAAAGATTTTATTACTCGTAGTAGATTAGCCACATACAGTACGATTAACTAATTAGTGAGTATATAACAGGCTGAGGTAGCCTAATGCCAAGTTACAGGATGTTTTTAATCTAAATTTGTACCAAAGATAGCTAGCTAGCTTGTAGCTTTTAAGTTTTTGTGTAAGGCACACTTCACTGTCAGTACCAAAGATAGCTTTTAATTTGTTGTTGAAAGGTGGAAGGATGTTTTTAATCTAAATTCCGTATCTCGAAACCGATCCCTAAGACTAAGAGGAGTGGGAAGAAGGGAGGAAGAGGCGACTTGTGCCATTTGACATGTGGGGTAAAAAGAGTTGTCACTTAAAAAAGGTGGAAATGAGTGGATTTTTAAGGGGTGGGCGACTTGTGACATGTGTCACTTCTAATGATTGAATTTTTTAAAAAATTTGTTTTATATTTATATATTTAAAACATAAAATATATTATGGAAAATTTTTATATATTCATTTTAATAACTTAAGGGTGTGTAATGAAAAATTACAAAATACAAGTGTTTGAGACAAAAGGTTTAAAGGTTAAAGTCATAGATACTTGAGGGTATAAAATATAAAAATTACAAAATAATAAAAGTAACAACATAAAAAGACAAAAGTGCAAATGGGGGTCTTCTTCTTCCTTCAAACCACCACCGGCAACACATCTGAATTTTTTTTTTCTCTATAGCACACACACACCTATAAACACCCCCCACCCATCCCCACACACATACAATAAAATTAATAAAAGAAAAAGAGAAGAAAAAAGATCCACAAGTTCATCGGTATTCGCGTGGGTCAAAGCCCCTTTGGGCGAGCTATAGAGGTCGGGCGAGAGAAAAGTCGGCCAAGCAGGGTGGTGTGGGGGCGACTTTGGGTGAGAAGGGGTGAGAGTCGGCGAAAGTCACCCCACTCCGCTCAGTCTAATTTTAAGTATGATCCTGTTTGGTAAGTTGCACCAGGTCGATCTAGATATATTTCCATATATACTAGAAGCATAATTTAGCGACCTAATAATTACCAAGCTTGAGTACTTTGCAAATTGAATGACACTTATGTCAATATTGCGAAAGAAAAAAGAAAAAATGCTAAATACAGCCCTTAACATGTATAAAAAAACTTGTACCTTCCATATTAAAAGTCCGTCCCCTAATTTTCATGGTAAATGTACAAACAATTTATGCACCTTAAACACATCCCTAAAGGCTGTATTTAGCAAACCAAAAAAAAAAAAAAAACAAAAGCAACATACAATTTTGTTCCCCCTTTTTCTTTCAAGTCAATAAATAAAGTAATAAACAAACTTTCCAAAAAAAAAAATATGTTTTACTAATATTTTTGTATGGCCTAATCGAGTCAATTTCAAATTTAAAACTATAATACATATTATTATGAATTATAAGTATATGATAACGTACTTACGTGTAAAACTTATACTTGGTTTCTAGATTTGTAAAATAGTTTAACATTAGATTTTAGGCCTGGCTTATGGAGTTATCAATATTTGATGTTAATTTATTATAGTTTAAAATTTAATATACTATTTTGAGTAATCAAAAAATGATCTATATATCAAAATTTTGAGTTTTATATTGAATTTTTTTAAAAAAATATTTTCATCGTAGTTGTTTATTGTGACATGTTTAACGATCTTGATTATTACAAAATATAATATGTTCATCAAAGTTGTAAACTATGACATACTTAGCGATATTTGACCCTTAAGAAAATCATAATAGGTCACTATAATTTTATTTGCTTTATTGTTACTAAACACTTTAATAAAAAATAATAATATAGTTATTAATATATTTACATTAAATTTCATCTATTTTGAATTAATTAATTTTATACTTACATAATAAAACGTATTATCGGATATATATTAATTATTATTTTATTGGTTATATATTAATTATTTTTCTAGTGGATATGGGCGGATCCAGAGCATTAGGGGTTGGGGCAACAACCCCCAATGAATTTTGGATGGAATATGTTATTTTTGATAAGTAAATGATTACTTTTTTAAGCAAAAAACCAAATTGCCCCCATCACAAAAAGATGACTTGTAGATTCTCTTCGCCTGATGAAAAAAACATATATATCTGTGATTTTATTCTCAAAGTGGCAATAGATTAAGAGAAAAAACCAACTGTAAATTTTATGTTCTAATGGTAGGAAAGAACTCAAGAAGAAAGAAGATGACCCACCGTCTGTGTTAATTGTATTTTTTATTAAAGCCTTTAGTATTATTTATAATTTCATTTTACCTTTTCTAACTTAGTTTTTCCTAAGTCATTCCCCTTGAAGTTTTGATATCCTTGCATAACTACATGCTAAATCTACGAAAAGAGTTTGTGCAAACTATATTCTGATCATATATAATATATTGTTCAGGATTATTAAAGTTTAGATACACCTATTTTCCTTATAAAAAAAACAACACACATGACTATTGAAACATAAGACTATATATTTTGTTGTAGCTTAAATTCAAACTTTAGATTATTTTTTTTCTGATAAAAGGCAATAATTTGGTTAACTTGATTTTTTATATAGACCACTTAATAACTCATTCTATTAATGTTGAAGTGATATTCCAACTCATGTGGAACATAAACTAATAAAGGGTAGCTAAGTATGTTCATTTAACTAAAACGGACAAAGTTGTGTTGCATGTTAGATTTTTTTAACTAAATGAACAAACTTTTCGTTGAACATTTATTGTTCGCCGTGTACGTTCCATTCGTTTACACTCTAGTAATTATGCCCCCACTCCACTAAGTTTCTGGATCCGCCACTGCTAGTGGATAAATATAAGCTATTATTCTATCAGATATATATTAGTTATTATTATTTATTTATTATATTAAAATTGTTGGGTAAAAAGTGTAAATTTGTGATGAAAAACAAAAAAGTATAAATTAAAGTCAAAATTGAAAACAAAAGTCAACTTTAAGAAATCGAGAGCTGTGATTGATCGATAAGTTATTAGAACAACTGTGCTTTAGTATAATAAAAGAAAGATGTGTTACTAATTTGTGCATAATTACTTTGTTTTAGTTTAGGCTAAAATATAAATACTAATTAATTTTCATCTTTATTATTTGAAGGTTCAAACATATCTTAACTACGTAACTTTAGATGATTTTAACATAATCATTTGTTGAAAGTACGTACGCATAAGGGTTTGTGCATGCCAAAACAAATTATTCATAACTCAAGTTTGTTTTTTTTTTATATAAATAAGATATCTGAAAATAAAATATTTGATAGAAAAAGGATGGTGCGTCACTGCGTCTGGTCTGATAGTGGACCAATGAATTGGGTAAGTTGAAGAACAGGCCCACCACTCGGCAGTCCACCTTCCACTTGCAGCTTCCAACCCACAATTCTACTTAAAAAAATCAAGATATGTTATGCCCTCTCCCTCCCAACTCATCAAACACTATCACTATTCCCACAGATATATTACGAGTATTATTTATATATGCAAGATGGAGCGTATGTTTATCGTACTATAATTATTGCTTGTATTATTATGAAAAATGTTAATGTGACCCTTAAAGCTATACATAAAGTGTATAAATAACTTATAACTTTGTTATTAAAAGTCCACCCTAAAATTTTATGCTAAGTGTATAATTATTTAATGCACCTTATATATACTCATAGTGCTTTGTTTAACAAAACCCTATTATGATATACGTACAATGGTAAATGCTCATTTGAGAGCCATAATTAACTTGAAATTAAGAGATAAATCTCGGTCATGCATTTTCTTTTCTTTACACCATCCGTTACCACGAGTACCATCCGTCATCGCCACCTCCAGCATCACCACCACATGCCGGTTAGTCCATGGCAAGGTCATCACGGCTAACTCCGTTTTTGTTGAGTAGCCTTCATTTTGCTAAGATGTTTCGATTAAGGTGTTTTTGGTATGATCTTTCAAGTTGTTTGCTTTGTTTCACTACGGAGGCTTATTATTTGCAACTCAAGAAACAGATTCTACGTGACCTAAAAAAGATTCAAATACAAATTTAATGTTGCAAAGTCCATCTCCAACGCTAGCGACAAGATCATAGATGTCACCAAAATTTGCAACCATTTTATAGCGACGATAAATTAGATGTTACTAAGCATGTTGCAAGAAGAAAAACCGTTGCTAAACTTGTCACTAAATATGTCCCTAAATTGCAATTTTTTGAAGTGAAATACATACATATCTGTTCGGATTCCAAATCTCCACCGGTTATATACATCTCATACATCTTGAGGTTCAAGCAGGAACTTCAGTTGAGATAGTCGGCTAGCGAGTACCCTCCCTTGTTATCATACTAACTTGGTACTTTAGCTAGGCGCATATTATTCTCAACGAGATACGTTATCCGGGCGTTGTCTCGGGAGACATTATATTTATTGTATTTCGTACTATGTAAAAATTATTACATGCTTTTAGAAACATTATATAGCTCAAAACCTGAATTGATATTGATTTTTTAATAAGTAAGCAATTATAAATTAGAAAAAATCACTATAATACTTATCTAAGTTATCATCTATACATATACTCATTCTTAATGAATGTTTAAGTTCATTTAATGCTATTTCATTTCCCCCCCGGGCATAAGTTATCAAATCCACTATAAATATCAGGGGAGATTCTCACAAGTTATTCACAGAGGGGTTAAGTTGAAAACATTTTGATTATTGAATTAGTTAAAAATGATTTTTAAAAATAATCTTTAAATTTTAATCTTAAGTTTAATTCAAAACTCTAGACTTCTCTAACATGACAGAGAACTTAAAGGAATCCCTCCCGAAAATATATATCATATATAGTAATCTTCCTCCTCAATAATAAATAATAAAAGTTGCTGTTAAAATAAAAGAAGCATATTTTTGTATAATATATATATAGGGTAGAGATCTTGGAAGAAGGTGTCCTAAGGAAAAAAGAGAGAGAATGTCCTATAGGCCAATTAGAACGCGACATGTGTCAAAATGAAAAAAAAAATGCACGGTGGCATTTTGGTAAATAAATCAAACTTTTTTGAAGCTTGGTCAACCTGGGTTTTGGGTCAGCTTGGGTCTAGGTCAGCTTGGGTTCTGATCAGCTTGGTAGGTTAGCTTGGTCAGCTTGGGTTTTGGGTTAGCTTGGTTGGTCAGCTTGGTCTGGGTCAGCTTGAGTTCTGATCAGCTTGGTTGGTCAGCATGATCAGTTTGGTCAGATTGGGGTCAGGGTCTGATTGGTTCAGCTTGGGATCAGGTTGGGGTTGGGTCAGCTTGGTTAGCTTGGGTTGAGTTAGCTTGACACAATCTACACAAATGTAGATTATGGGTTTTGGGTCAGCTTGGGGCCAGGTTGGGTCAGCTTGGGGTTGGGTTTGGTCAGCTTGGGGTCTGGTTCAGGTTGGGTCAGCTTGACACAATCTACACAAATGTAGATTATGGGTTTTGGGTCAGCTTGTGGTTGGGTTGGGTCAGCTTGGGGTCTGGGTCAGGTTGGGTCAGCTTGACACAATCTACATAATTGTAGATTATGGGTTTTGGGTCAACTTGGGGTCAGGTTGGGTCAGCTTGGGGTTGGGTTGGGTCAGCTTGTGGTCTGGGTCAGGTGGTCATGTTGGTTAGCTTGACACGAAACTACACATAATCTACACAAATGTAGATCCCAAGCTGACCCAGATTCCAGGCTGACCAAGCTGACCCATAACCCAGGCCGACCAAGCTAACACATAACCCAGGCTGACCAATCTGACCCAACCAAGCTGATCAGAACCCAAGCTGACCCAGAACCCAAGCTGACCTAGAACCCAGGCTGACCCAGAACCCAAGCTGACAAACCAAGCTGATCATAAGCTGACCCAGAACTAGGCTGACAAAAGTTTGATATATTTACAAAAATGCCACCGCGTTTTTTTTATAAAAAAATTCACATGTCACGTTCTGATTGGTTCATAAGACCTTCTCTCCTTAAGACACCTTCTTATTTGATCTCTCATATATATATATATATATATATATATATATATATATATATAAAGAAAAGTTGCTGTTAAAATGAAAGAAGCATATTATTATATAATATATATATATATATATATATATATAAATAAAGAAAAAGACATGAGAAATATGAAAAAAGCCACACAAATGGTCAAATAGTTTTATGTGATGGAATCATCATGTTCAATTTGTTTAGGCTGACACAGGAACCATGAATGAGAATCTATTAATAAACTAAAACAGTTTTGATGTTTTCTTAATCGTGACATGGAGTTTTTTTTAAGCAACAACACGTAACTTTTAAATCTATTCTTAAAAATCTTATTTTTAGTTACCATATATAGTTAAATCTTTAAATAATTAATATATACACAATATAGATTACTACAATTAAAACTCTTATATCAAAATGTATATCATATTCATTGTTAGTTGTAATGTAAAATTTGTGACATTGTTATATATAAAAATATGTTATTTATTCTCATATATAGAATGCTTTATATTAATAATCTATTTTCTAACTTCTTAATTATTTATCATCATGTTTTACCATCATGATTTTAGATTAGATGATATTATGATTAATATCAAAAGTAATACTAGATATTGGTAAATACGTATAATGAGGCGTGTTTAAACTTCCTTTATAATATAGCAATCGTACAATATATATTTAATCGTTATATTGTATGAGGATTACTATTTGGCGTTTTTTTTCACCGCCGACCATAGTTCACTTTTCCAGAGACCCTCTTTTGAGGGTTCAGATCAGACCAGGATGAATGGAATTGAGGAGTTATTTGGTTATTGTTGCTGCTGCTTTTCCGGTGGCTCTTTTTTGAGGTTTCTGGTTACTGTTGGTGCATGTTATTCCAACGAACTTTTTTGGGGGTTTCTGGTTTGACTATAGTGCTACTTATTTCGCGACCCTTTTTGGGGTTTTTGGTACTGTTGCTTCAGCTTTCTGGTGAGCCCTTTTTGGGTTTCACGGTTTACAGCTGCTTTTTATGCTTATGATTATGCTTATTTATATATACTTTAATATTGAATTTAATTGCATGTTTGTGATTAGCTTGGTAATGTAAATTTAACGGCATCATTGCCGGGTTTTTTTTACCTGGTAGTGTTGCCGTGTTTTGTTCCATTAAAGAAATATGTGGCCGAAAAAGTAGTATTATGTCGGTCATGATATAGTTGAACATTTAGGTTGCCAATGTTACGTTAAATGCACGATGATGATACAAAATATTTTGGTGGGGTAAACCTTCGATTTGGCAGCAATGGCGTCTTTGACTTCCGAATTTCTGTCCCCCAATTTTTGAGCCCAATTAATTTTATAAAATCCGGCAACCAATTAATTTTCCGGTAATTGACATTTTGGCAAGTTTTGGCAACTGCACCTTCACTTTTGGCAAGTTTTGACAAGAAACTCAACATGCCACATAACACGTTTTTATTGGCCGTTGAGTTTGCCAAAAGTTGTCAAATCGCGAAAAATTGGTAGTGCACCCTTGCTCCTTACATATCTAAGTTTGGGTATAACAACCTCATCTTGTTTTTTTAATCTGTAAAAAACATGAGGGCCCAATCATATCTAAATATATAATTCATTATTAAATACGTAAGTCTTTGCATAGTATTGTTTGCTTTTTTTTTTTTTTGAATTAACATATATAAAACATTATTTAATCATGTATATCTATACTAGTATATGCGAATTGACCAAAATACTCTTAATAAATTAAATCATCATCAATCCTTAACATAAAATTACACCATTAGTGCATTACATATTATAAAATATCTCTACTAACCCCCTTTATATTAAATACCTTTACCTACACCAATTGATGCCGTCACCACCGTCACCATCCGCCGCCTCCATCACACCACTGTAATCGTTGGCTCGTCACCGCATTGCGCCGGTACCATGCTCGTCTATTATAAAAACAATAACACTTTATTTTTGAAAGTGTTGAAAAATATGTAATATTTTCACTTAGCACCCTATGAAATATTTTCACCTACACTACCTTCTTAACATTGATGATTAAATTACACTATCAATCCATTATCTTTTAAAAAAATCTTTATTAACCCTTTATATCAATTACCTTTACATCAGTTATCTACACCACTCAACATTTCATCTACCATCAACAGTCACCCCCACCATCATATCGTTGCCACCACGACCACCACCACATTGCACGGGTAATATATATTTGGTAGCTAATAGATAGATAAGAAGTGTACGAGTATGATATTCATTAGGATTAAATTAGGATTTCTTGAATTTGGTATTTATTATTTAACGAGAGCAAGTACCCACACTTTGTGGCGGTGAAATGGTGGTGGTGATTCCTAGGTCATAGAGTATGATAGTCAAATGTCTTAGTCGTACGGACCCCGTCATCGGATTTAAAAATTTGTCGAAAGTATATCGAATGACATCTCTAATGAAATAGCATGAAATTTTAAGACCACCCACACAATTTTTATAATTTATCGACGTACGGTTTTTGAGATAAAAGATTTTGAATAAATTGGAGGAATAAATGATTTAAGGAGGAGAGAGAAAAAAGATGATTAGTTGAGAATTGAGAATTGAGAAGAGAAAAAGGGTATTGTATTTATTTTAAGTAAATATAAAATAGATAAGAGGGACATTTTGGGGAAATACTTAAAATCAATATTAAAAATTTCAAGTTCAATATTGAAAATGTAAGAGAAATCTGCTTTATAATATAGTATAGATTATGATTTTTTTTTTATTTTTAGTAAATATAATAGTACCACACATGTTGATTATTAAAGGATACAATCATGGTTAAAGTAGGTCGTTACCCGGCTAATTCATACTCTGAAAAAAGTTGTCGGTTCAATTTGATGCGTACAAAAAAACCGAGTTGGAACCCGTATATGAAAACAAACCAGAAACTGGTCAACAACTGGATTTGACCCAACCCGACTTTGGGTTTTCGGATTTTTTATTGGCTTGAAACCGATTGAGATCAAATCGGGTTCGGTTTTTGGTCATAAAAAACTGGTCAAACATGGTCAATACCGGTCAAATTTTGACCCAAAACCGGTTTCAAACCAGGTCGGGTTGAGTAATAACCGATTTTTGTAAACCACTAGGTTTAACACCACATTAAAAGCGAATCATACATATACTCGTAAAATTAAAAAGCAAAATTAAGTAACAATACACTCAAGAACGTGGTAATTACACACACTAAATCTCTGTTTGAAGGGACATCATCACGGCACACGCAAGCATTCATGATATCACATAGGTTAAGCCTGCAAAGTAGGTAAAAAATACTAAAATATCAGGCACTAGGTTATGTTTCGATTTGTTTTAATATAAAATTTTCATGTTTGGCAAGTTTTTCATGGTAACTGTTTTTTTTACTAACAAAGCTAAAAGAACCTGAAACGATTTGACCCCCATCCATCTTAATTGATAGTATAAACGCATAAACAACGACTCAATATAACTTGTATGAACTCTGCGATTCCTTATGGTGTTTAAGGGAACAATGAGAAAAGGAATATACTATAGAAAAAGGGTTGGGTTCCTAAAAACACCTAAAGAGGCTATATCATACTTCATTCATAAACTCCTTTGTATGAAGTCCCAAATTCTTTCTTCCATGTAAAGCCGATCCTTAAGAGGGCGAGGCATATGTCGTGCGTCAGGAAATATCAACAACTCGTAACCTTTTCGAGCTCCCACCAATGCATTCACGAGCCTTGCAGTATGCCTGAAGTGCACATTTTCATCGATCAACCCATGAACCAACAACAACTTACCATCCAGCTTGCTCACATGATTCATTACCGAACCAAATGAATAACCGGATTCGTTCTCCTCGGGCGTTCCCATGTACTTTTCAGTGTAAAAGGAATCATACCCATCCCATGAGGTCACAGGTGCACCCGAAACAGCACACTTGAAAACATCAGGAAACCTTGAGAGAGTAATGGCAGAGAGGTACCCACCATAGCTCCACCCATAGAGTCCAATGTGACCTGAATTTGCCAGCCCTTCTTTTATTAGCCATTCGGCTCCAGAAACCTGATCCTCGGCATCAAAACGCCCAAAATTGTGCTTCAGCGCAGCTTCAAATGCTAGTCCTCGCCGCGAGCTACCCCTGTTATCCATCTAAAGAAAAGGTCGATTCAGGTTGCATTATACTCTTAACAAGTCTAAGTGTAAAAATTAACTAAGAAGGGATGCTGATAAAATAGATCAATACAAGTGTAGGCGATGCTTACAATGTCCTATGTCATTTTATCATAATTTTGAAAGAGATTGCGAGTATTCCTATATTAATACTAAACAGATGCTCGCGCGATGCAGCGACGACGATGGTAGAGGTGGCGTCCAATTTTGGTAGATTGATTGCTTTTTTGAGAAACGGGTAGGGTACATTTGCTTTAATAGGTATTAAGATGCTATAATTTAATTCGAAGAATACACTACAAAGTGTTGAAATACTAACCTTCCATACTAGGATGCCTTTACTTCTTAAATACTGAGCTCTCATATCAACAGTGTTAGCCCATGAATCACTGACAAGCTGTACACCTGGTCCACCATACATGGAAATCATGGTATTATATGGTGGAGGTCCAAACTTTTCTTCATCAGGCTTATATAAAGCCCCATATAGAACGGTACCATCTTTTGCTTGAATTTGATAAATTTTTGGAGGCTCGAGTTGCAGCTTCTTGACTCTTGGAATTGTAGACGGTTGTTGCTCATAAAGGGACATAATCAGGCTTCCATCATGCAAGGAGCAAAGTAATACTCTAGGTGGAGAATCGAGAGAATCATAACTATCCACAAATTTCTGCATCTTGTGATCAAGTACCACCACATGCTTACCCTTTTCACGGGTCAACTTGACCGGCTTTTCAACAGGGTTCTGTGGGAACAGTTTAGCACGATACAGATGGCACTCCAAAGGGCCGTCTAACGTTCCAGTGAAGTATATGAAACCCGATGCTTCATTTACCCCCACAATCTGCTCCACCATCCATTCACCTTGTGTTATTGGTCCAATGCAGAAGCCATCTTCATCATGCAGATAAAGATGTCTAAATCCTGTTTTTTCACTAGCCCAGAGAAAACCACCTCCTTTATCCAAAGGTGTGAAGCAATCATGTAGGTTGACCCACATTTCATGTTCTTCAACCAAGATACACTTTCCTTGGCCTGTTTTAATATCAAACTTGAGAAGTTTCAATTTGGAATGAGACCTGTTTAATATTTGTGTAACAAGAATATTTCCACGCATCCAGTTGACTCGAGCCAGATATTCTTCATCGGTGTTTCCGTCACCCCCGCAGCTAAGATCCATCCAGGTCACCGGTCCTCCGATTACAGGTACAACTCCGAGGCGGACCTTGACATTTGAGGCCCCGGCAAAAGGGTAAGCATGATCTTCTTGAGCCTCTAAACCAACTGTACTCTTACCCTGGTGCATAATTCTGTAAAGAGGTATCTCAGATGAATCTACTTCTGTAAATGCTATGCATTTGCTGTCTGGTGACCACCAGTAGCCATTCTTCCGGTCCATCTCTTCCTATTTTACCAACATTAAAAATCTCTATCAATTGTAACCAACAATGGCAGTACTTATAAATAACCTTGCTTATCACTTAAAGAAGTTGTCAACAAACTGACGAAACCAGTGACAGAGCCAGAATTTCATTAACTCCTATCATATTTAAAAAATGTAAAAAATCTCCTAAAAGAATTTATTAGAGCCATCTTCAAAAATGTAAAAAAAAATAAACATAAAGACAAAGGCTCTAAAATGGGCCCCTAAAAGAATTTCATTAACTCCTGGTTTAGTCAAATTTGAAAAGAACATAACTTTTTTCACATACAGCTATACTATTAATGTACTACACATTTACCCAAACAAAAATACACTTTTTCCTAACTTTTCTTTTTCCATTAAAAATCAAAACAGTTAAGTTATTTACTCTACTAATGGAGAATCTATGTCAAACTAATGCTTCCAAGAGCAGTGACTTCCAAAGAAGAAACTTACGACAATAAAGGTGATATTTGTATGTACTCTATATTTATTTTTATTTTTTAGGGGCAAAAATATACATATATATATTCTTAAAATTTTAAAAAAAAAAAAAAAAAAAAAAAAAACATGTACCAAAATTGGAGTGAGAGCAGTTGCCCACACTTCCCCCACCGTGGATCCTTCCATGGACGAAACAATATAAACATTGTGTGTGTGTGTGTTTGATAGAGTTGATAGAGCAAGAATCTTACCTGTGCTATATATTCGGCAACAGCATGCATCTGTCATAAGCAACAAAAAATTAATGCCATTTCTACTGGACAAACTACTTGAAATGGCAATCTTTGCATTGAACACTAAATCACAAGCAGAATAACAGAATTAGTGTACATGATATAACATAAAGTCAGAAAAGATTTTTTCCACCCAGATCATTATTCTTAGTAAGAGACTGACTTGAAGTTTATTCCTTGGGCAGTATATAGTACGGAGCAAATTCTTTTCTTCAACACCATTACTTAGTGATTCCAGCTTATTATATTTCAACTTTGACCCCAAGTGCACTAGTTTACATAAGGAAGACACTGAAGACATTTGATCTCTCTAACAGAATCAATTTCAACATTTAGGCTTCTACGGTTTCTATATGCATGTAAACTTTTCGTATTTACCTACCAGAAAATCACCCCTGCGTTTGATGTATAAATTATGAAGAGCTCATGACAAGGGTGTTTGGAATGTGCACTTTAAATGTGATTTCTGGTTATTACGACTTCAAGTCTTGATAGCTAATTTCTAGATTTTGAGTAGCACTCTGGATTATTACTTCCCTAAGTATATTGTAACGAACAATCAATACCATCAAAAGCGATTAATTGATTTTTGCAATTTTAACAACAGAAACACATCAAAGACTATCTCATGCATCATATCCTAGATCATCCAGTTTCTAGTGACAAGTTATTTAAGAATCCCATGCGCAACTTCAGGATCATCAATAAAAAGCAACAACATAGATAATTGAGCTCCAATTAAATTCATACATATGGTACAAATGCCATGCTAAAACATAATCATAGTAGTAACAGAAGTTTGTTCATGCAGTTGTATGATGTGACACTAACCTTTGTGGTACCATTAGCCCCAGATGTCAAACGTTTTGACCTGTTGTACAGAAGATCTAATGCATGTAGCTCGTGATTCTTTATATAAGCAAGCATAGTACCATCGGGAGAAAGATGAGGATCAACGATTGGGGAGGAATCGCTAGAAAGCTTGAGCTGTGGTTGTAGAGAACGATCCATGAAATATATCTGTGCCAAAAGATGAAAGCAATAAAGGAAAACGTACAACTTGTCACATAGTAATTGAGTGATTGTGTAGAATTCTAACCCCGGCAGGCAAAGGCACCATAATTGTGGTCTTCTTGGAGCTTGTTTTGACCCATTCGTAGCTAGTGACTCCCAAACCACGCTCTCTCAATCGTTCCCTCCTGAATTTCTCTTGTTCGGACAGATTATCTTCACCAAGGCCACCATCAGGAGGGGTAAAAAAGAGTTGTTGCTTACAAGTAGTGAGATCAAAGATGAAGACTTTTCTGTTCAATGATTGATCGGGACTAAACAGGTATGATATAAGATTATCATCGGGACTAAAAGTAACACAAGTCGGAGAGGCATAACCGGGCAAGGGATACTCTACTATGTTGTCGATGGAAAAAGGGACTTGGGCATCACTGGGAAGAGGTTGAGGCATGCTGGAGGAGGAGGAGGAAGAAGAGAGCTTTAACTTCTTATTATAAACACTTGTTTCACCGGATTGCATTAGTTCAGGCAAGCAATGAACTAACTTTACTATATAATGAAGTTGGATTTCATGATTCTACTATACTAGCGCTTGTTGAATGGATCCAAGGTTTTAGGCACTTGGGACTTATATGCTGCTCTGCAGGCACAATGTTGTAGGTCACTTGTGAGATACAGATCCACAAAATTATTTTCAACATTTGGATATTATTCAATCAATAACAGTTGTTGCCGCAGTATCATCATAAAACTAATTGCGGGGTAAAAAAAACAAAGAAACAAACAAATGCAACATACAGAAAGGATATTATTATTATTATTATTATCAAATGAAATAAAACCCTAAAACCCCCCAAATCAATTCAATTCCATTCTTGTAATCAAAAAAAGCACATACATAACAATAACAATCATCCTCATAAATAAAAGAATAAAAATTAAACCTGAAAATAATAAAAGATGCAAAGTGTGATCACAGGACGGATGGATCAATCGAAGGCGACTCTATTTTGACTTATTATTATATTATATATATATATACTCCTATATTGCTTTGTTTTTTGTTTTCCTCCATATTTTTCAATGTTGAATCAATAAAATTTGGTTGTTTATTTTTAAAACGAAATGCATTTTTTGTCCTTGTGATGTTAACTTACTGGCAATCTTAGTCCAAATAGACGGATCCGTCTATTTTTTACCGTTAAGGATATCATCTGCCCCTCACATGAGGGGCAATATTGTCTTTTCATATAAACGAGAATTATACTTGCAACTAACCCAAATACATATATCTTTCTAATTCATTCTCAGATCTAATTCATTCCCAAACTCATTCAAAAAGTAAAAATTACAAATTTATTTTCATATATAAATTACATTATACATATATTACCTTTGAATTAAAACCAAACAAATCATTAATTTGAATAAAAAATATGTTTGTGTAACATCATATTGATAAATACATTAAAAATGAGAAATAAAATAAGAAAAAAAAAAGTTATGAACATGACAATTCATAAATGAAAAATTCAGACACTAGCGATTCACATTATCTAACAAGATTTTACTTCAATTATGGAAAGATATATGTATTTGGGTTAGTTGCAAGAAAAGTCCTTATTTATATGAAAAGACAATATTGCCCCTCACGTGAAGGGCACATGATGTCCTTAGCGGTAAAAAATAGACGGATCCATCTATTTGGACTAAGATCGCCATTAAGTTGATATCACGAGGACCAAAAACACCACTTTGCACAAGTTTGGATGAGTCTTGCAAATGAGGTGATAACACAGGGACCAAAAATGCATTTCGTTCTTATTTTTATGATTGTACAATTGTATACATACAGTGTTGTGTATGAATCAATATTACTTTGTTTTTTGTTTTCCTCCAGATTTTTCAATGTTGAATCAATAAAATTTGGTTGTATAACTGTATAATACATACAGTGTTGTGTATGGCTAAAAATGGTTGTGTGTGGATCATTTTCCTGTTGTGTATGACTAAAAATGGTTGTGTATGAATTATTTCCCTTTTAATAATGTTTTATACTTTTAAATATATTCCATATATTTTTTTTTTTTTATGTACATAGTTATTTTCGTTCTCGTATCTTGAATTTTTTATTTTTGCCGTTTCTCGTTCTCGTATCGTTCCTATTCCAATTATCGTACCCATCTCGGCGACATAGGTTGGTTACCATGTGAATTTGATGGAATCAAAATGTATATTATCTGTAATACTAGTTTTTTTTCAAAGGTTTTTTTTTATATAGCTATTTCAAACCTGTTAATTTTGTTTATCGATTATTAGTCCATCTAAACTTCGTATACATATGTTTCGTTGTTTAGTTAATTATTCTAGGGAAATGATAATAATACATTAATACCCCGGGTTATGTTTGATACGTTATTATGCACTAAATGTTGTACATTACATATCAATCCATATATATATAGGAGGTGATTATATTCAATGTGCAAGTGTTTTATGCATGTAATAACGTACTCTTTCCGTCCCATTAATAGTGTCTTATTTTAAATATTCAAATTATTTCTAAATTTATTATATAAAACTTGGAAAAAAAATTATACAATGAAAACACCAATAAAATACAATCAATTCGTTATAATATTCATCAAAGAAAATTATTTAAAATCAATGTTAGAAGAAATTAGACATTGAAAATTTAAAACATGACATTATTAATAGGAAGGAGAGATTTCCAATTATTCAATTATTCTTTATATTTTTATTTATTTATGTATACAAAAGATAAAGTAAAAATAAAAATTAATAACATAACACTATCATCATAAAAATAAGATAAATGATACATACACAACCATTTTTAGCTATACACAACACTGTATGTATTATACAGTTATACATTAAAATCATATAAAACATGGAAAAAACATGTTGCGTAGGGATCACTTCCCTTATTAAAATGAGTTACAATAAACATGATACTAATATAATTTTTCATACACGTGATAATAATTGAAGGTATAAATAAAAATTGTCATTAAAAGATAGTTAGTAGCATCATTTTTTCTCTAACTATGTAAAATCATCGACTTCCGTTGTGTGACTTTACGAATTATGATGACAATATAACATACAACAAGATGGATATTTAATTTATAATTAATGGGGTAACAAGTATGCTGTTAGAAGTATCATACTTCTATAATTTTGTGAGGGGGAAAAATTTTCTATTTATACATGTGATTTTTATGGGGATGGGAGAGGGGGGGGGGGGGGGGAGGAGTTTGTGAGGGGAAGTATGTTTCTTCCCTACTGTTAGAAGCATATTGATTTTTTAGTAGACTTTTGACAACCACTTCCAAATTGATTTTTTAGTAGACTTATATATTTATATATTAATATTAATTTGTATGTGTATGTGTATGTATGTTTGGATCCATTCGAGTGCATTCTTGAGTTTTATTTTGAAGAGATTAGAAAAGAAAGGGTAAGAAATTTTTAGTTTTTGTATTCTTGACTTTTTGTTTTAAAAGAAAGGAAAGAGAAAGAAAGGGAAAAATAGGATGTTTTGATCCCAAAACTTTCTTGCCACTTTTGGCAAGATTTGGAAGGAAAAGTGGTGAAATTATTATTATACCCCTCAAACTTATATAAAGGTTTTAATTACTACAAGGCTATAAATGTAAAAGTATATCTTTTTATCCTTTCTTTTCCTTCCCTTCTAACTCTAGAATACATTTAACTATCAACTTTCTTTTCTTTTCTTTCAACTCGAGAATGACTCTTTTTTATGTAATTATCTATCCTTTCTTCCCCTATCCAATCTTTTCCTTTCTTTTCTTTTAATAAAAACTCGAGAATACAGTGTTCAATTATTCAACAACATTCTCCATTCTCAAACATATCTCTAGATCTTCTACAAGAATCTCATTTGATTTTCACCAACTCCAATCTAAAACATACAACTTTATGTGTAAGTATACATATCAGTATACATATATGGAAGAAGAAAAGATTCCTCCATCAATCTATGCATCAATCATCCATCCGATCTATATATACATATATATATATATACTAGGTATTTTACCCGCGCGATGCGCGAGTTGTCATAATTATTTTTCAAAAATGTTTAATTACAATATATAATAACACGACGTTATGAATGAATTTTATTTTGTTGGTTGGATTAATCTTAAACACTTTTGCCTCAAAGAAACAAATAAGTAAAAATCATTTTGTCACTTGTACCTTGTATCATTTGAACAATATAATAATAATAATTCAATAACCATTACGATTTTGGTCCAGTGGTCAGAGTATTTCCCCTAAGAGGTTTTATCCGTGGGGTCGTGGGTTCAAACCCTACCAAAAACATTTGAGGAAATTGTAATGTTATACAAATCCAACACATGGGAGAACACCCCTTAAGGCATTATCAGAATTCGAACTTGAGTTAGACACATCAATTCCAAGGTTTTACTCGTTCTTCTTCTAGCATTCAATTCAAAATAATACATAAATATTCAATAAACAAATATATAATTTTTATGATTTAAGTAGACAATATCAACTATTAAAACTTCAATGTTGAATCTCATCATATTCAAAGATTGTACCATTTTTTTTTCTCTATATACGTACGGGTTTTTTTTTTAATTAACAAATTTCCTTTTTTAATTTTGATATCATTCATCTATTTATTATTAGTCAACCTTTTCTTCGGTTTTATTTCTTTCAATCAGACTTTTAATTTTTTTTTCCTACTTCTCATTTTTTATTCGATACATTCTTTTCCCAAAGCCTTTTCTATTTACTTGTGCTCTATAAAAATGGCTAGAGAAAAGCCATATCAAATGCAAGTAACGTAATTATTTGTGAACAACATTTGTATATCTCACCATGATTGTGCAGTTTGCATAAATAAATCCATACTTTAAACAACTAAAGATATAAAATATCATGACGAAAGAAGTACCCTTACACAACTATGTCGAACAATCCCTTTTAAGAATCCTCATTCTTCACCTTCAACAGTTGTCATTACCCATATTAAATCTTTAAATACACTCAAATTCACTAACCAATTCATATCAATATAGTGACCTTCCTTTCATGAAAAAAATAAAGCCTAAAAACCCAAATTATATGCAATTCAAATAAACAAAAAAGCTATATAAAAACTTACAGATTTAGTTGTAATGTGTAGAGCAATGAAGAAATATGTGACCGAAAAATAAACAGTGTATATATATAGTAGACATTGGTATGATTTATCCTATTAGAAAGATTTTAATTCCTATAATTAGAGGATTTGTTAATATTATTTGATAAGTTAATGGGTTTGTTTCTTGTTAGTGATATCTTTACCAAATCAATGGGTTCTTTTTAATTCATAATGTTTACGGTTTTGATTTATTTCACTTTTTCTTTATTTTCATATTTTATTTATATAATACATTTAATTTTTTTTTATTATTTACACAAATATAAAATAAAATATTGTAGAAAAGTATGAAGAAGCCACATAAGACTATTCCTATGTGGCAATTTTATAAGGTGGTTCTAAGTTGCAAATGCTTTAAAATCATTCGGTTAACTACTGTTTTAATAATTATATAGATTTGTGTATATATGTCTATGTTTCTATCTATTATCTCTACATGAATGGATCCCATATTCTCTCAAGGGCACCGCTGCTGATAAGAGCACCGTCGCTGCCCACTATATTCTGTTGCCGGAAAATGACAAATATATCCTGCCATAAAACGCGATTTCGCGGGGAAAAGCCCCCCTCTTTGGCTACTGTTTTTCCGCAACTGAGAAAAGTCTCACCAGCCCCTTTGCTTCAAAACGCCTCTGCCGCCGGCCGTCAGAAAACCCATCCACCGGAACAAAGCTTCTTTTATTCTTTCCCTCTTTTTCTTTAGTTTTTATATAGGGGATAACTTGGATGATGTTAACATTATTTTGGTTGGATGATGTTGCTCTCACAAACCATTAAAATCATGGGGGCTTTTTGACATGTGTAGAAATTGATTCAAGTGAGTTTATGAGAGCAACATCATCTAACAAAGATGATGTTAACATTATAAATCATTTTCCTTTTTATATATGTTCTTTTTCTTTAGTTTTTATATATGTACTTATGTAGGTTGATAATTTGGATATGAATTACTCTAAGTCAAAAGTCAAATAGAGGATATGGGATTTGTCCATTGGCTTCGAAGTTCAGGATTTTTATAGTTTATGTCAATTTTTTTTTTCCTTTCAAATTAAGTATTATCTATGCATATTTATGTGGTGATTGAATATACATACAAGTCATTTTTTCGGTTCAAATCAAGTTTGGGATTTTCTTTTTTGAACAGCAATCAAGTTCGGGATTTTTTTTGTTTATTACATATTGTTTGTACACCGAACCGAGGTTAGGATGAAGATGGGGGTGCCAAAATGGACTTTTCCCTAGGGTTTCCTAGGTCTTCGATTTGTCTCAACAATTTCCTTAATTATCTGCTCATAAAGATGGAACCGAATCCCTTTATTTATGGATAATTAGTTCCTTTCCTTTTGCTTTGCCCGACATCTGATGTTCTTTCGTACCGCAGCGCATTTTATTAATGCTTCGTGTGGTTCGTTCTGCGTATCGCATGGGGATACACCATCAAACCCCCCAGTCTAAGGGGACGAGTTTTGCAAAAGACTAGTGGTCTTGGACTTTTTCCTGCTTTTTATAATTTTCAAGGGGTGTTTTTTTTTTTTTTTTTTGTAAAACGTCCCCTTTTAGTTTAAATTGATTCGGAGGATAATTACTTTTGGTAGGTTGGCTCGTATCTCAAGGTGCCATAATCTAACGGTTCTGGAGCGCATGCAGCCTTATATATATAAATTTGATTTCTTCCTTTTTCTTCTTTTATTTCAATCGTCTCGAAAACTTCTCTCTCTTAGGGTTTCCGCCGTGACTCTCTTCCGATTTACTTCGTTTAGGTATGTTATTTTCCTCTGCGTTTTTAAATTTGCTTTCCTTGTAATCATTACGATGCCAAAGTCCGGTATTGAAGTGACTGAATCGACCGTGTTAAGCATAAACACAAACATGACCTGTTAAGAATTCGTGTCATTTTTTCCGGACACGAACACGACACGACACGAAAATTAACAGGTACACCAGTTAAGAACCTGTTTATATAAATTCTATAATCTATTGAAGTCTGAACTCTTAACTAATAAAGTAATACTTTTAACAAAATCATCAAATTAACAATACAAAAGTTCCACAAAGTCTTAATTAATACATAACCATAAAAATCCATCAACAATACACTAGTTCTTGAAAGTCAAATTCCGATGACTTTGCTTGTATATCTTCCATTATAAAGCCAAATCAAACCTGAAAAAATAGTGATTTTTAATAACACGAATCAAACCTATTACAAACTTGCAGAAACATATTACATTTGATAACGAACAGAAAACCATAAGCATATGCTTAAGTGACATGATGCAAACTTTGCTTAAGTTTGTAATTTACATCTTTGCTTTCAGCTCTAAATAAACGGCTGGAAAAGTACATAAGTTGAGCCATTTAACAAAAACATTACATACTCAAAATTTGTAATGTTATTCTTTGATTTCGTTTTTTAGCTTTTCGTTTAGAAGTATATAGATTATTAATAACATATAGATTACTAACATAAAAAGTGAAACAAAAAAATAACAAGAAAAAAAATCAAGAAGAATTCAATTGATGAATCAACTATTATTTAGAAGAATGAATCGAGTAGCAGAATTAATAATTAAAAAAAAAGGCAAGTAAAAAAATCAAGAAGTTACCATCAGTTCGAGATCAAGATCGATTGATGATTGATGAGTTAATGATTCAAGATGAAGATCGGTTTTGTATTGATGATGGATTGATATTTGATAATTTGATCTTGGATAGTTGATGTTGGATCTTGGAAAGAAACGTAAAAGGGCCAGGGAGTGAAGGGGTGGGACTATGGGAGATTGGGAGGCGTATAGAAAATAAAAGGTATTTAGGGTTTCTTAGTTTTAACATGTGATAAGTGTCCATTTTGTGATAAAAACCCTTAAGAAAAGGCTTCATTTCTATGCTTAAATAAGTTATTATTCCGGAACTATTGGTACTTAATGAATGATGTCTTTACGTAGGTTCGCGGAAGATGCGAGAGAGGGTAAATGACATCAAGTGATTCAAGAAGGAAGCCTATGAAATTACAAGACACAAGGAAGTGATTCGAAAGCCAAACGAAGACGCAAGAACAAGTTCAGCAGCCACCAGCGCCGCTGGCTACCTAGCCAGCACCGCTGGCCACTCACCAGTGCCGCTGGTCAACACCAGCGCCGCTCCTTCAGTCACCAGCGCCGCTAGCCCATGGAAGCCCAGGACCAGCGCCGCTGGTCGGCCCATATCAGAAACTGACTTTTATCACTATTTAAGTCGAACTAACCCTCAAAACCCGAGGAGAGAGCCGATTCAGCAGCCCTAGCCGCCCGACAACAACCCTATATCGAAATTGCAGATTCCAAGGAGGTTTTGGAGCATCTAAACACCTTCCAATCTTCACTCTTGGTCTAGATCTTTCATCGTTATTTACTTTATATTATCGAACAATGTCTTTCATCTTTTCAGAGTTTGTTATTCCTTTAATAATGCTAGGCTAGTAGACTGAATACTTGTTTGGATCGATGTGATCATGTAGACGCTTATTGTTTTGCTGTGTTTGTTTATATTCTGTTGGAATGTGCTTTACTGTTTATCGTAGATCCATGTTTATTAGTAATTCATGCTGCTATTGGTTTTATATCTGAACATATTAGTTTAATTCTGGTGGTTGTTTATGATCATACACTAGGACTAATATTCTAGGATAGAAAACGACTAGTCGGTCTTTAACTAGAAGTAAAAAGTGATTCACTTGTAACCGAGGGATTCATAACCATAGTAACTAGGATGAATTGAACATGAAGCTTAACAATACCAGATGCAATTCTTTGACTTGGAAACGAGCACTGTGGTCACCGGAGGGAATTATATCTGGTCATAGCTTAAGAGCCAGGTAATTAAAAGATGAATTAGTAACACAAACTCTAGGTCATAATGCTTAAAACAAGGAATCTAGCGAGAATTTGTTTTAAAGGGTAGTGTGAGTCTAGCGACAGGACTACTAACTAGGCAAAGTGAATCTAACGAGAATCTGAACCGTGATTAAGTTTCCAACAGGCTAACAAACCTTGGTCGCACCATGAGATCGGAGATGCCAAACAAGTATTTTAATTTAATTACTGTTATTTGCTTTTTCCAAACTACTTTCAGATTAGCCTCTCGCTGCAAAGCGTGTGGTTAGATTTTAATTTACTGTTAAAAGTATTAGTTTATGAGGAGTTAGTGACAAACCCCCAAACAAACTAGAATTACACGTACTACTAGATTAGGTAACGCAACACGTCCCTGCGAACGATCCTGTAACTTACCACTAGGCTATACTACATTGACCGGGTTCTCTGCTCGTTAAGTGTGTTTAGGTTAGATAGTTACTTGTACAACATAAATTTAAAGACAAGAAATAAAACGCACATCAACATGATATATATATATATATATGTATATGGCTTAACATGTCTTTTAACAGGTTTAATAGGTCCGGACCTGTTAAGACACGAAAACCTTTTGTGACCTTTCGTGTCTTAACAGTTCCGGATCTGTTAAGATACGAAACCTGTTAAGCATAAACACAAAACTTGTTAAGAACAAGTCGTGTCGTGTTAACAGATTTCGTGTCAAAATTGCCAGCCTTAGTCCATATGTAGCTCTTCACAAACGAAGAATTACATGTTTATATTAAAAAGAAAAAAGTTGCTACCTCACATTCCCTAAGATTTCTCTTTCTTGTAACATCGTCTTCTTAATTGACTGGAAGGAATACTTTTTTTCTTTAATATATAGTAAGTCGGTTTGGGTTGGGATGCACATGAAGCAACCTTTTCGACTAAAAAAGCTCATCAAAACTCAAACTATAATTTCAGAAATTGAAGAAACGGCTTGAAAACTTCTTGGAAATTCAAAAACGGATTGGAAACTTCATAAGAAAAGTTTCGACATATGCAGAAACGCCATGGATACGTTTCGAACGTGTTTCGGTGGAGTATCTGTTTCGAGGGAGTTTCAAAACGGAAACGTAGACCTTGTAGCCGTTCCGGTTCTTCATAGTAATCAACTACTACTATAGAACAAAAATCTACATAGTTACGACAACATATATTGATTATGTAATAATGAGTAGTCTATTTGAATGATAATATGGACAACAGCTAAATCATAAAACACTTAGATCTGTCTTTTTCACTCTCTCACTTTTTACTCACCGAATATCACTACTCTTTTTTCCTCCCTCCATCACTCTCAAGAGCACCTATGAGTAAATCATTGTCCAATTAGGCTAAGAAGAGTAAGACTACTCATGGAGAAGGGAACTTGCGTCATGTGACGTCATGTCACCAAGTGGGTAGCCCCTCGAAAATGGGGGAGTGAGGCTACATGCAAATCGGGGAGACTCTTGCCAAGTGTGACCTCCTTTTTTATTTTTTATACCTTTTACTCTTTCTTGTTAACTTTTTACACAAACACTTCTACTAAATTATATAAAACAACTAATTATATTACTACTAAGTTATATAAAACAAATTACACAATTAAATTAAACAACATGACATAACACGAGATTAAAACATAACAACCCACATATGACGATATTTCTCCCTAATGTATCATTGCGCCTTTTACATGATTGATCTTTCGGACTCACCACGATGACTATAGTCGGTGGTCAACACTTTCAACTCCGCTAGCTTCATTGGTCATTCTCTGCTTGAAGTTTCTTTCCCCCCCAACTCCATCTTTTTCTTGCCCATATTTGCACGCTCCTTACTTGCCTCAAACAACCCATCCAACTTCACCGAGAGACTATCAAATGTGTCTGAATACCTAGCCACCCCTTTTCCCTTGTCGGACGAACTCGACGACCCCCCATGCGCGGCTCTCCTAGCCGCGGCTCTCTCGGCGGGCGCTCTTGGAACACTGGCTCATCCTCGGTAAACTCGTTAAGATCAATGTTCACACATGCATCCGAACCTTTTTACACATAAACAATAACATGTTAGCAATTTTAAAAAAAAACACCGAAATTAATTTAAAAAAACGAATTAAACAAAAATAATTAAAAAAACAAGTACAAGTCTAGATTAAAAAAATAGGGACCAAAATATTTACCTTGACATTGTGGTTCAGTGGATGATGACGTTTTCAACCTTTTTGTGGTCCATTCTCCACTAGTTACCCTAACATTTTTCTTGGTCACATAATGAAACTTCAAACTAAATCTCAACTTATCCCAAATCTCCAAATACGTATTGAAACTCGGTGAAAGGTGTCTTAATCATGTCCGCATCACTTGCACCACTTTGAAGTGTAGATTTGATTGAAGCTTTGGATTAATAGATGCATCTTCCTACATTTTGCAGTAACACTTTCGGAGTCACAGTAATCTTTGAACTTCTTTGTAATTGTGAGCAAAGCGTCTGTCAACCAATACGTATTTTCCTTTTGATAATTAGCTAAAAAGAAAATGCGTATTAGTTTATACATATATATATATACAGGAACCAATATATATATATATATATATATATTTATAAAAAAAACAATCCAATATATATATATATATATATAGGTACTAGATTAAACCTGGACGTTGTCCTGGCCTGATCGATAACGTAAATAAAAAAAAATTGATAATTAACAATATTATGCGTTGTTTATGATATTATACAAATTATCAGATTACGATTAATGCATATATAATTAATAAGATTATAATTTATGAAAATACAATATATGCTAAATATGTTAAATCTTGATTAATTAAAAGTAATATTAAGTTATAACAAATTTATATGTGATACTAATAAAAAGAACCGTATTAATAATAATAAAAACTAATATAAAAATAATAGAAGAGTATTTATTTATTTACGTTAATAATATAACTGTCAATGTTAATTTGTTTTAATATATATTAGATAAAATTATATATAATATAGTTTTATATTATATTAAAGTAAATTTTATTTCACAAACAAAGATAATTAAATACAAAGGAAAATAAAAAGAGATAAGTTACAAAGATCGACAATTATATTATCAATGTTTTTTTAATATTCACTGATTATCTAACGTATTTTGTAAAATATAAACAAATATTAAGTTAGATCAAGTGGTTTGTGCATAATATTAAATGTTAGATGTCATGAGTTCTAATCTTGTATTTTTTTTATATGCTATTTAGAATTGATAAAAAAAAAATTTCTACGTAGACAAATGATGATGTGACAAATAAAGTGTCACATGAACACTAAAAAAATATATATTTAAATATCAAAAAAACATAAAAATTACCAGAAAATGCCACCTAATTGATAAAAAAAAAATGTCTATGTAGACAAATGATGACGTAACAAATTAAGTGTCACATGAACACTAAAAAATATATATTTAAATATCAAAAAAAAAATCAGAAAATGCCACCTAAGCAAAAAGCTTAGTTGGCACGAAAAGAAAAGCGTCACCTAAGAAAAAATAACAATCCAAAATATATATATATATGGGAACCGAAAATTAAAAAAAAATAACAATTCGAATAACATATATATAAAGAATCCGAAATAGATATATATAACCGAATTATATGAAAATATATACCTTCCGTCGGGTTTTCGGTAACTGAGCCAAGTAGTGCATAAAGCCATTTCTTCCTCCTTTGGCCATGGAATCGAGGGTGTTTTCAATCTTGGTTCGTCGGGGGCTTTCTTTTTGTGTTGACGCTTTTTTCTGGGCCTTGAACCGCCGACTTCATTTTCAGGTTGGGTTTCTTGTACAACTTCAACATCGGGGGGATGGTGGTCTTGGCGATGATGGTCTTAATGATGGAGATGGAATGTCGATAACTCGTTGTAGATCTATAAAAAACAAAGACATAATATTATTAAACTATATATATATATATATAGACAAATAAAGTATGTAAACAATATATAAACTATATTTCTCTCTCTCTCTCTCTCTATATATATATATATAAAGCTATTTCAAAGTGCTTGGGTGGCGGTCTCTTAGCCCGCCACGTTAGCATTTTCCTACGTGTCGTCACGATATCGATCCGAGAGACACGTCGGCATCCACATATGCGCCTACTTTGTTTAGTTGGCCTCCAGATAAGTATCCAAGAGTGCCTTGCATTTTTAAAAATTAAATATTTGTGTGGCCTTCTAACATGGAGGCACATGTCTTTTCCAACTTACGAGATTGGTGTTTTTTTTCCTATTAAATACAATATATACTTTACAAATTCTTATATGCAAAATTGTGAGTTTTTAATATAAAAACAAACATCAAATTTAAAGTTGTTTATTCGCCTTTCCCTTTAAATTCATTACATTAATTTTTTTATCAATGATATTAATTTTTATGTTCAAATCTTACAATATATATATATATATATATATATATATATATATATATATATAATACCAAAGAAAAAAAATTATCCTAAAGTAGCAAATATACAACTATTATCCTAAAGTAGCAAATATTGTCAAATTTTTATGTTTTTTTTCCTATTAAATACAATATATACTTTACAAATTCTTATATGCAAAATTGTGAGTTTTTAATATAAAAACAAACATCAAATTTAAAGTTGTTTATTCGCCTTTCCCTTTAAATTCATTACATTAATTTTTTTTATCAATGATATTAATTTTTATGTTCAAATCTTACAATATATTAATTTTTTTTGTACCTTCAATTTGTGGACGTCTTTATTTTATTTTTAATTTTTTCAATCTAGATGAAGTGTCTGTTTACTATATACAACTATTCACTTGTTATGACAATATTTTTATCGTATGTAATTTACGATTAATTATATAGAAATAAAATATCTTGGTGTAACACACGAGTTTCACCTAGTTATATATATATATATATATGAAAACAAAAAAAAAAGTATATAAACAATAAATGTATATATATATAAACAAAAAAAGTATATAAACAAGTAAAATACAATATGTAAAAAGTTACCAAAATATGTACCTAGCGTGTTTTATTGTGGCGTAACCCCACCAAAACCGTAAGCATCTTGTTGTGGCGCATAAAATGACATAAAACCCGACATTTGTGGCGGAACATCCATTTGTTGGATCATTTGGACCAAACCCGTGTTTAGTAGCATATTAGGATCGTTCACATCTTGTTGATTTTGATTGTTAGGACTTATAAACTGATTATTATTATTATTATTATTATTATTATTATTATTAAAAAGGTTGTTAAAGTTATTATTATTTGAAAACATGGTTAAAAAAATGTAAAAAGGAAGAGATGTAGAAAAGAAAGAAGTAGAAGATATATGAAAAGGTAAGAGGATGTGTTTATATAGGGTGGTAATAAAATTAAACGGTAAAAATTTATTTATTTTTAAATAAAAGAGCTGTTGAATGGCTATAATTTTTGGGAGAAACAACTGTTTTGGTAGATCGATTTCTATCGCCAATTTCGTTTCTTTGGCCCTATTGTCACCTCGGGCCGATGTAGCCGGCGATCGATGATGGAAGCGACGAACAAGGGGTGGGGGATTTCCCCACTCCCCTCAGGCTAGCTAACATTCAAAGCATCTCATGGGCGACTCCCAACCAAAGTATTTATTAGTTTACTAGTTTACTCAGTATTTTTTTTTTTTTAGTTTTTCTTCCAAAGTATTTACTAGTTTACTCGTATCTCTTCAGCCAAAAATTAGTATTTTTTTATAATATAATCTATTAGTTAACAATTTGGCCGCACTCTTTTTATGGCGCAAAATGAAATATTTGTATTTAACAAATCTAATTAGTTAACGATTTAGCCGCACACGATTTAACTAACAAGGGTTAGGAAGTTTCTTTGATAGTTTTTTTTTTTAATAGTGTATGTTTTTCCGCTGTTGCAGGTTGGTTTTAGGAAAGTGTTATTAGTTTACAATATTTCCCACTTTGTGATCCATCAGGTTGGGGTTTGTTAATAAAGATCATAGTCGTCTTATCAAAAGAAAAGGTGTTAAAAGGAAGTTGTTGGATCGGGTTCATGAACGTATATATATGATAGTAATTAAAGTCACTTGAAAGCTAGCTAGCTAGAGTTCACTTTTGATGGAGAGAATATATAGTCTGTTTCCTGCCAAGAAATGACATCAAGTTTACTGTCATATTGGAACATGTTACATAGAGCATGTATAAGTAGTTATCTATACAAAACATTTAAATATATATATACACACACACATACTTAAAAGATCGAGTGGCTCGCTCCATATAATATTTGTTATAGATGACCCGTAACATTCTTCCTTAATGTGCCATACGCGTATGTAATTTTCTGTTCAATTAACTAAGAGGACGTTATTTGTTTCTCAAAATGTATGATGGAATGAAAATTAGAATTTCATATCATAAATATATCATTATTAATGAAGAAAATACAGATTCCATTTAACTAAATCTTCATACCCTTAGAGAACCAAAGAGACCATAATTAGGTGTATATTTCTAAGGCTAGTCTTGATCATCAGCTTCAGATGTCACAACGAAACTCGGAAACCATCCCAAGGTTATATCCCTGTCCCTCCACAACATGACGTACATGAGGTAATTAATATGAATACTATTTAGATGCATCAATAACAATTAAGTTTCATATATATAATTTGGGTTAAAAATCCCCCACCGGCCTACTAATTTTTTAATATTTTAAATGATTGATGATTTCCATGTTTTTAATGTATTAAAAAAATAGTATGTAAGAGGTTTTTTCACTGAATTTAAGTGTGTAACAACCCCATCTTTACTTCTCATATATATAAGAAAAAAACTTCAATTAAATAATTGATGTTATAGATATATATATAATCTCAAGAACAACCCACGGCAGAATAATTATTGATTTATGTGTTTTATTTAAACAGTAAATTTAAAATTAACGCCATTTTTTTTCATATGCCCAAAACGAAAAACTATTATGAGAAAATTAAAGCTCTAACTCTAGTTCTAAAAGTATTTTTGTTTACACCAAAATATGAACCTAAAATCTTTAAGTCATATATATGCTTCTATACTTCTCTACTATTATATAAAAGAAATGGTATCCTCTTTCCTAAAATATTGAGATGTAACATTACGAATGTACTAAATTACCCTTGGTTTTAACCCCACCCCACCTAACCTTCTCTTACACTCTCTCACAAACACACACACACTCTCTCTCCCCAGATATTCCCCTTCACCGTTCCCCTCCTCTGGCCACCACCTTATCAACCTCCGAGGTAGTTTTGTAGATGCCCAAGATCTAATGATTCTGTCAATGGTATCAACCGCAACGCGTGGGTACCATGCTATATATATTAAGTACAATGGTTCACAATTATTAGTTTATGTATTATATGATCATGGATGGACCAAATTACATGAATTAATCTAAGTACTCACATCAAGTATGGAAGGGTCATGTTCTTTATGAGGGAAGGATTCTTTGCTACACATTGCTTCCACTCCTCTTGGTCTATCTTTCCATCCCCTTTAGTATCTGTGTCTATGAATGTTTTATCTACAATCACTTCGATTAGTTCTTCAGAGATAATCAATTCCGACTCATGTAAGAGTGCAACCACCATCTCCTTTAACTATTCATCTCGTAATGTACATACGTTAGATCCCAGATCCATTAACAAACACTTGGATATATATGCATGTGCATGTGCACACACGCGCATGCACGCGGCGCGCACACACACACGATATATGCTTAAACACATAATATATACTTGCCTCCTCTCTTTCAATAAATCCGGTATGTCTGAGATCATATAGCCTGAACGCAACTGCCAACGTATACACGATTGTTATTAGTGAGATCAATTAAGGAAAAAAATTTTATTCCAGTTCTCAGTGGGCATAAGCTTAATTGACATAAAAAAAATATTTAAAGTTATATGTGAAGGGTTTTACGCCTAAGTTTAAATTTGGGACAACCTTATATTCGTTTTTCCATTCCATATTTTATTATATATATATAAAAAAAGTAAGTATGTGACTGTTAAATATTAAGTAAAATACTTTGGGTCTATGATCTTTATGAAATAAAAAACTAAGATACGAGGAGTCCCATATTTAAGTTTAGATAGAGAACAACTATATATATATATATATATATATATATATATATATATATATATATATATATATAAATAAGTGTTAATCAAATGAGAACCAACTTAAAATGAGAATAAATGAGAACCCTTAAAAACTACATTTTGATGCATTAAAAGTTCATAAAACTGACATAGTGCATAACTAATTATCATTATTTAAGTGTTTAACAACACATGGATCCGTCAAAATTGAAAAAAATCACGTTTTTTGTTGGATGCATCATTTTGATAATATGCATCCAAGATAGATGCACAAAACAAAAAACGTGATTTTTTCGATTTTGATTGATCAATATGTTGTTAAATACTTAAATAATGATAATTAGTTATGCACCATGTTAGTTTTATGGACTTTTAATGCATCAAAATGATGTTTTTAAGTGTTCTCACTGTTCTTATAAAAGTGTTCTCACAAGAGTGTTATGAGTATATATATATATATATGAATAGAATATAGAAGTGTTGCTTACATTTGATTTTATCTTCTACAAGGGCGTTCGGGTGAAAAACACCTAATGACCTAACAAACTCTCCAAATTCTATCACCCCGTTGCGCTTTATATCAAAGAGATCAAATATCTACAAATTAACAAAATCAAGATGCTTGCTTTTTCTTAATATCTTTACTCACAAGAACCTTTCCGTATAAATAGGAAAAGATTCATGTTAAGAATCATTTGTTTTGTAACAACCATATATAAAAACCATTTATAATTAACATATAAGGGTAGCTTACATATGAACAAATCAATTTGTGCGTAACTTTAATTTATATGTTTTAAAAATCTTTCTTTGTTCTCATATGAACTTTTATGAGGTTTTACATGCATGTGAATAAAGTCATACATATATACATGGTCTAATACATAATCTAAAGTTCTCAATTTTCGTAATCAAATATATATATATAATAACAAATATGCAGCAAGAAGAGTATGATGCTGCTCCTCTCACAATAATTTCAACACATGATTAAATATAAAAAACAAAGAATAAAAATCAGTGACAGCATACTGCTAGAAGCATGAATGTTAAGCCCATAAATATATAGCATCATGTATGTATATGTGTAAAGATCATGTGTGTATATATATATAATATATATATATGTCCATTCCTTTTACATGTGTGTATATATATAGGTCCATTCCATTAATTATTAGGACTAGCTAGTATATAAGATACGTACTATACGTACCCTATCTGCGAAGAGGTTTTGCTTGTTTTGATCCCTGAACAGAGCAAGCTGGAATTCTTCCTGAATCATTAATTACAGTGTACTATTAGCACCAGCCTGATCACCTCATATATTTCTCGTGTGTGTGTGTATAATATATATATAGGTGTCGTTAATCAAGTTTTAGACACATGCATGGTTGATGCAACCGGCCAGCATAAGCCACATGCATAGTACCAGCATATATATATATATATATATATATATATATATATATAATTAAATATAAAGTTACGTACCTTATGAATGAGGCCATCGTCAATGATGGAGCTGCTCAGTTTTTTAAAAAGCTCATACAAAGCCTCCACTTCACTTACGGTGACTGCAAATTAAATTTGTAACTACAAATGTTATTGTTTTGAATTTCTAAAATCTAACATTTGTAACTTAATTTGACTTTAAATACTTCTATTTATTTTAGATAATATTTGATAAAAGTTATATAAATTGATTGTGTTTTAGACGTGTTTTATAATGGTATAACTTTTATATAATTTTATATATCACAACAAAATATATTTAAGGTCAAAGTTAAAAATAAAACTTTGAATATTTAAAATATGACACTGATATGGTAACATGATATGTGTGTTACATTACATATCATATAAGTTTTATTTTTTGAGCATGTATTGATATATGGGATTTGCTAACTAGGATCCCTAGTGCATTAGTTAAAAAACATTTAATAATCAGGTTATTTCCTTATTAATCAAAAATTATATTTAATGTGTATTAACTTAGCCTAACAATTTTTATTTTTAAATAAATAATTAATACATATTTTCATATTTCAAAAAGGTTGTACTTCATTAAATGCTATTTAAATGGTGCATTAGGGACATTAGTTAGTAAATCCCTTGATATATAGATAAAAGATTATTATTAGAGCAGATATAATTAAGAGGATCGAAAACTTTAATACTCGTAAAGAATTATTACATCGATCCCCTATAATAATATTAATATTAATATGATGAAAATATACATATGTACTCACATGGGGTTTCATTGGCAAGAAGAGTGGGATCCTCGTAGCCAGTTGGAGGCGGAGTAGTAGTACTAGTATTATGCCGGCCAGTACCACTAGTAGTAGAGCAAATGCAGCCCATCGAATCCTGATCGAAGTTAATTAATTAATTAATATATACGAGTAATTAAAATTATAAGTAGTGATGGATGGATCGATGGATGTGTTGCGCGCTGCATGGAATTACGTACACACCATCTATATGTACTTACTAATTACCTACGAGTATATGATAAAGACCAAATCTTTTCAAACTCTTATAAGAAAACGAATATATTTTCGAATATATATATATAGTAAAAAAAAAATGAATGGCCGGATTAAAGGCCAAATCTTTTCAAACTCTTATATAAAGCTGGTACTAGCTTAAATATATGAACGTTAAAGATCGATCGAAATGAACTTTTGAAAGCCGTGTACGTACGGCGTGAATTGAAGAAGAATACAATTCGAATTAAGCTAGATAGCTATATATATAGCTAAATAGCGATATATACTAAATACTACTGTTTTGGATAAAAAGGAATTAAATTTATGATCAGCAGTAACGGACGTACATATATATATGAAAGATAATTTGAGACCAACTAAAAAAAGTTTAAAAAAGGAACATTGATTTTCATAACTTACACACCACCATCATCATCTACTACGATATACAAGACTTTTTTGTAAAAACACTAAGACTTTCCAGCGACGTACCCACAGAAAAATCATGTGTACAGAAAAATCATGTGTAAGTTAACTTAGACATGCTTTTTCTGTAGGTCCGTCGCCGGAAAGTTTTAGTGTTTTTACAAAAAAGTCTTGTATATCGTAGTAAATGATGATGGTGTACAAAAATCAATGGTCCTAGTTGGTCCTAAAATAAGAGGTGGTCTCAAAATATCTCACCCCTATATATATACATATATATATATATATATATGAGAAAGTTAATTTGAGTACATAGGAAAAAAAAGTACTAGGGAACACTCTCCAGCCATCCGATCAAAGATCTCTACGGCTCAGATCTTCCTTCTTCCTCTTTCTCCGGCCAGTAGCCTGCTTCTTCTCCGGCGAGACTGCCGCCGCCAGCCACCGGCCACCCCTTCTTCTCCGCCGAGACAACCACCGCCACCACTATCATATCCGACCACCCCAACCACGACGCCGACAGCAATGGTTTCGCCCGTGCCGTATCAAATCGTCTCCATCTCTTGGATCGCCGCCCATCAAATTCATACGATTACCATATGCGTCCCTTGACAACCAGATTAGAACGGATGATGGCAACGCCCGTACCGTATCCACCCGAAAACGAACTTGATTCTCCCCGGAGATGTCGCCGGAAAAGAAGGTGGTAGTTGGCGGCGACAGTCTCGCCGGAGAAGAAGAAACAAGGAGGAAGAACATTATACTTTTTGTACTTTTTTAATTGTCTGTACTAAAAATAACCCGCCTATGTATATATATCTACTCCCTAATAAAGTAAACCCCCCTATTAAATTTTTCTGTCTTTAAAATACCTTATTTGCCCTTGGACTTTTTTATTTTTTTTTTCTTTACGTAACTACCCAAAATCCCTAATAAAGCAGACCGTCTTCTCCACTATTATCGCCGCATATATTGCGCGGGTATCATGCTCGTATATATATATATATATATATATATATATGCTGGAATATTTTAAGTAGGGGGCTATAAGCTGATGATGAGTTGGTTAGTTAATAGCAATCAAAGTAGAATTAATATTTCTCTCTCAATTTTTACTTTTTTATTTTATGTCTAGCTACAAAAACAATACTAGCTATAGCAGATACGTACTAGCCACCCGGTATATGTATTTTTGATATGCCTCTACCCAGCTATGGATAGCAAAAAGAAATTCGATACTAGAACCCGATTTGACAAGGGAATCCCAAGTTGAGCGGGAATTAGGACAGGTATGAAGATGTAAATCTATTTCTTGATGGGAATGGAGATGGCGATGAGTATGAGAAACCATAAAATCTCAATCCCTATACCCGAACCCGAAGACACTATATACATTTATTAGTTATGTTTTAAGTCTTTTCTATATATTAGAATCATTTTAAGTTTTGCTTAATATTTTATATGTGATATAGTTTACTTATCATTTCCTTATCATAGATATTAGTTTATACATAGATTGAAAAGGTCGAATTAAACAATCTTCTACGTATCTCCTACTTATCATTTACTTATCCCTAATATCCGATGCATGGAAACGGATATAGAGATGTTAGATGTAGTTTGATTCTTCGATAGCGATGAGGACAGGGATGAAGATTACATTTGGAAACCGGGTAGGGATTAAGATCCCCGATAGAATCCGTCCCATTACCATCTTTACTACCCCCAGTAACGTACGTACCTACCATGCATAATGTTTGGCCTTAACCGAATAAATTCGTTTTGGGGAATATAAGTTAAAGGGTATACTTTATTTATCACGGATGACGGATCCATGTGATACATGCATGATGCATATGCGCGCGTTCGTATTGGTTTCATTGCGAGCATTTTTTTATTTTATATTGTAATTACTGTTACTTTTTCAACATGTGTTTTATACTTTTAAGGCGTTCGTAGTAAGAGAATGACGAGCTCGTCATTGCCCTCGTCTGCCCTCGTCCAAAACGACGTTAATGCTACTCCCCTCGTCCATCTCGTCGAAATGAGGGTCGAAGCGTGTGGGGGCCGAGGAGCATTCGTTCGACTGTTTAAAAAAAAACCTTTTCTTTTAAACCTAACGGCTAAATTTTGTATATATATATTTATATCTATATAAAAACAATCATTTTTCTAACAATTAATCAAAAACAACATACCATTTCGTATATATACATATATTTATATCTAGTGAAAACTTATTTTGAAAACCTTTTTTTTGCGAGAACTTTTGAGAACTTTTCAAATTAAGCCCAACCGATTATTATTCTTTACATGAAAATTATTTTTTGATTATTTTCTGAATACTTATGTGTAATTTTGAAATTTATAATTGTGTGGAGGCATGGGTTATCAGCCGTTATACAATTATGTGGAAATTTGGATTCTTGATTACATGTGCACGAATATTGCTATGATTATATGTGATCGACTTGCATACATGTGATCATAGCAATATTCGTGCACATGTGATCAAGAATTCAAATCTCCACATAATTGTATAACGGATGATAATTCATGTTCCACACAACTATAAACTTTAAAATTACACATAAGTTATTCAGAAAACAATCAAAAAACAATTTTCATTTAAAGAACAATCATCGATTGGGCTTGATTTGAAAAGTTCTCAAAGGTTCTCGCAAAAAAAAAGGTTCTTAAAATAACTTTACCCTTTATATCTATACAAAAACAATCATTTTTCAACAATTAATCAAAAACAACATACCATTTCACATATCATACTATCATTTTAACATTTTTATTTCAAACAGTCAAACATATCAACCACCATGTCGAGCTCAGACGGCGAGGATTTGCGTTCGTATATAAGTAAATATAAGAATCCTGACTTGTTACAGACGTTTTCTAATTTCTTAGAAAATGAAAGAACAAGAAGAGGCTGAATCCTCAAAGGTGCCAAAAATATCACGAAGAACCAAATGCAAAATCACGCCGAAGCCACACATCGTTTGTTTTCTCATTATTTTGCTCCACAACCGGTTTACCCATCCGATTATATGTGGTGTTTTTATTTTTATAAAAGTTTTATTAATTTTAGATAAAGAATTTATTGATATTTGGGTTAACATAAAATAAAATAAAATTTTTTAGGAAGAGATCTTAATGCTAGGGGTAGTTACTGGATTGAGAAAAACTAACGTGGCATTTAGAAAGATGTGAAAAGAGAGGCCTTAGTAAGGGAGGCCAGATTACATGTAGTTTAATTTATTATTAGTTAAAAATTAAAGTATTATAAATATAAAGAACCGCGTCTGAACTTTGATTCGTCCACTAGATCATCTAATATTCTGAACCGGCTTTTAAAAAAGGTTAAATGTGCAAAAATGTAGATAACTAAGATCTAAAGTTATACTGTGCACAAACTTTTAAAAACCTCTAATGTATGCACAAACTTTGTAAAAATGTTCAAATCATGTAATTAATTATGACCGGTCAATTAAAAACTTTCACGTGACAGCTCATATGAGGTGCCACGTATACTATGTCACACGATTTAAACATTTTTACAAAGTTCGTGTATACAATAAAGGCTTCTAAAAATTCGTGCATACTATAAGTTTTCGGTCCTAATTAAATACATTTTTACATTTCGGTTCACTCATTCCTTAAAAAAGAACATCACATTACAAACTTGAGTTTGACCATAGAGATATAAAACTTTTATCCCAACGGACTAGGTAAGGATATAATCTGTGGGGCCTCTCAAACAATTAACCATTCGAATTTCATAACATGGCAGACAGCACACGTACCGTAGTAAACAAAAGTAGAAAAATGTAGCTATGGATTTGAATAAGTTTGAAAGAGTATAAACTTATATAGAAGTTAAGTATAAGAATTTGTAAAAAGGTAAAGCACATGGCGCGCAGTTTATAACTTTTCAAAGTCGATCTATATATATAGCATATATATAGAGTATATTTAAGGATGGTCTTAATTTGTTGTTTATACTTTTGATACCTTTAACACTTTGTCTTAAAATCTCCAGACAATTAACTAAGTAATTTGACCCACGCGAGTTATCTCATCCATCCATGTACGTCCGTAAAGCATACAGATCGATCGATTAATGCTTTTTTAAATCATGAAAAGACGAGTAGGGTGAGGGAGATCCATCCGTTTTATTAGGTAGGCCTAGCTAGGAGGAAGCCAATTCATTTTCGATCATTTGCTGGTACGTAAACATGCACTCACATGTCTTGATTTGATTTTTTTTCCCCCCTTCCAATCAAATGGCGGTAAATATGCATATGTAATTAACAGAATGATGTGAAACTTATTTGAACCCGGCCGGATGCCGGTTTGTCAGTGGATCACGTGTACTGCGCGCTATGTGTCCTGATTTTTATATTGTCCGTTATCCTAACACGTGGCAAAATAAAGCAAGTGCTTTAGGTCTCTAAGCTTAAGGTGATGGCATCACCACCACTCACCACTCACTTTCAACCAATCATATTATGCCACCTCAAATTCACCACTCACTCACCACTCACCTAATTTTGTTGGCATTGCAATCACTCACTCACCACTCATTACAATTTTATTTTTATTTTTAAAACTAAAATTTCATTAATAAAACCATTACATAATACTTATTAAAACATAAACATAAAACATAACAAAACATAACATTACACAAAACTAAAAAAAAACATAATAAAACATAACATGATACTAAATAAAAACATAATAAAATACCTAAAACTCGGAATAGTCCGAGTCCACAGTACTGTCACCGTCGTTGCGGTGAATGTAGCGGTATGAGTCGGGAGACTCTACTCTGTCGCCGGGTTGAGGAGATTCGTACTTGTCCCCCGGGTCAGAGTAGTAAGGTGCATCCTCACCATCACCTACACTGCCTTGCCAGAACACCCCGTGGTCTAGCATGGATGTCAAAGTCATAGAGGCGGTGGTAAGCTGAAAAATAACTTGATTCAGCCGATCCATCTTCTCACTAAGATACACGACCTAGTCACTTTCGTTGCGGTTAAGAACCCGATTGGGAGTCGTTAATCGGTCGATCTGGGCTTGGTAAGTTGCCTTGTTTTCAGACACGCTCTGAATGACGTTGTTGACTAGAGATCGGTGTTTGTCGTCGTGATTTAGGTGGGTTTGCATCGACATTTTTACATCCCGGAGAGTCATATATTCATTGTTGTTTGCCATTTAGAAGTGAAATGTGTGGATAAATGAATGGGTAAATGTGTGTAAATATGAATGTGTGAATGTAAATGTGTGTGTATGAATGAATGGGTAAAAGAGTAGTGTTTAAATAGATAAAAGGGATTAAAAGAGAGAAGAAAAAAAAAAAAGAGGTTGAAAACGGTCAAAAGTTTCCAACGGTCACAAAGGTCGCACCTTCCACGCGAGTGAAAGTTCACCCATTTTGCTCCACTCGTGGGTGGAAAATCGTTGGCGGCGGTGTTCCACGGGTGGTCGGGCCTTTCACGTAGGTTCCACTCAGGTGATGCCAACACCCTTAAAAGGTCACAAACTTACATGATTACATACATGTGCTTATCTTTAAGAGCCCATTAAGAAAAAATGATTACAAAGTTTTATAGAATAGAATATATACCTAGATTACCATTTGTCTTACTCTTACATTGATATTTTCCAATGACTTATTGGTTAATAAGCCGATATGTATGGATAATGTGGTACATATTTGATATAGAGAATTTATTTATATTCTATAATATTCACGCTAGCTAACTCATTTAAATTATAAAATTTAAAAGGTTAATAAAGTGATGTATATCTATATATATATAACATATTTTTTCATTTTGTCTTATATTGATTGTCGTAGTACTAGAATAAGTAATAGTTAAATTACTAAAAGGTAGTAAATTTCGATTAAGTAGTTTTTTTTATGGAATTTATTGATTTTTCATTTGTACGTGGGAAAAAGGCTTTGATTTGAAAGTTTGCTTTAGGCGCGCACTCTAGCAGTTCGTGTCACCTCTGTCCTCTGCCCAGAAATTAGTTTATGCACGGCTGCTAACTTTTTTTTGGCGTATCTGTTATTATATTTAGAGTGTGTAGTATGTTAACAATTGGTTCTATGGTCTAGCGGTTAGGACATTGGACTCTGAATCCAGTAACCCGAGTTCAATTCTCGGTAGAACCTTTTTATTTTATCTTTCTTTTTCTCCAATTATTATATAATACAATTGAAAACATTTACTTAGCAGTCTATGCGTATGAAACTACTTCTTTTTTCTTCTTCCTAAGATTGATACTTAGTTACCTTTAAGGTTGATATATCTAGTACAGTATTCAACAAAGTTTATATTTATTATTATCCCTCTTAAAAGTTTGTATAAACATGATAATGATTTTTACAAGTATAATATGATCAAACTTAATAAAGTGGTTTAGTTATTAGGCGTCATGCCGTTCCAAAAACAAAACAAAAAAAGTGATTAGGCGTCATGTTTTCTCATAAGTTTGAAAACTCCTAAAATAAACATCCCGGGGATGACCCAAGAAAATGAACGAAAACAGTCGCTAGATACGCCAATGTAGACAGAATATACGTGTTAATAAGACGTGTCATCGCTGACTAACCTGAATAGAAAAACTCTCTGTGCAGCGCCTACCGTATATTCTTCATGTCCTAATAATCAATTTTACAATCTATATCTTAAGCAATATGATACAACATTGACATTAAGGTAATCATAAATTCTGAAACCCATATAATTGACTAATTGTACAACAGACTACATCTACAACTGTAAACACTAGATCTGGATTTTGCATGCTGGAAAACAACATGAATTAGTCACTGCCACCCACCACACAATAATGCATGGTTATCAACCACATAAATAACTAAAAACTAATCTATGGTCTCTCACATACACTAGATTTTGTGAAGCATTACCTTTGAATGAACATTGAACTCAGCTCTTCAGTTAATAACTAAAGAACTGAATTTTATTTAACAGGTCAAAAAAAAAAGGTTCTGCAGCTGATAACATGTATTCCTATAGAATCAAGCGTCATCTAGGAGTCACACGCCTTGGGGTTGCTTGCATTGGGTACTGCATAATACAATTAAAACAAAAGGTCATCAACCGTTCAAAAAAATCACTGATATTTA
This sequence comes from Erigeron canadensis, assembly GCF_010389155.1. Lineage (NCBI taxonomy): Eukaryota > Viridiplantae > Streptophyta > Magnoliopsida > Asterales > Asteraceae > Erigeron > Erigeron canadensis. The sequence continues at coordinate 44,329,873 of NC_057766.1, forward strand.
GGGAAAGATATTTATTTTATCTGATATTTGATCAAAGGGCATAGAATAAAAATAAGTTATATACGAATAACTGAAGATCCTGAATTTGGTGGTTTACCTGTATGGCATATGGCGAGCTTTGAGCCATGAACCTGACAAACTCCTGCTTCTTTACTTCAAATGTGTACTTTACATGAGTTAAAATCTCTTCTTCTCTTTGCAGTTCTTCCGCTGTTGTTTCCTTTTTCCATTTCAACTCCTTCATTTGCTTTACAATTTCAACCAAGTTCTCAGGTAGATAAGAGCTTATTGCAAATCTAACATTCATCTCATTCCTAGATAAGATAAATAAAAGATAAAAGTTATTTATATCTTAAACACTATTTAGAGGGTACTAAAGTGTATTAGTCTAATCCATATATATGGCTGCTACTGTAACCAAAATTAACATATTCAATAAACAATATTCTTATTACTCGGTTTGATTGAATGTAAGAAATGAAATTTCTTTTTCCAGGTTTCACTGTCATGGCACTATTCTAATACAACTTTCAATAAAGTACGGAAAAATGATAACAATGATCCTTTAGGGTTAAGGTTAAAAACTACATTTGTTGCTTTTGTCATTAATAAGTTACTAATATTAAGATTTAAGATAAACTATCCACTAACACCAACAACTTCCAAATTCGTCTCTCACACGACCAATGAAAAAGTGAAAAATGCTGATGTTAGAGAGAAAATAGAATTTTGTTGGTAATTATGCTTGAGCATTAGTTGTCAACCATTGCCTAAGGGTTATTGTTTGCAAAATTCTAAACCATGTAAAGTGATGTGATGAGAAACAGATAATGCAGTTGCTAGTTCAATATGCTTGTCAGACAAAACCATACTTTGCATCTTATTTACATGATATTTGAATACCTAACAAAATTAACCCTTTATGTGCTGCTGAGGCAAATTATAAGAGAAGGTGTTAAGATTTCCGGGGAGAAAAAAAAAACAAGCATTTCAAAAAAGTTGTCAAACATATAATTTCATACCGGGTGCCGAAAACAAACACACCGTTGTCCCTTATTATCCCGCCATCCAGTGATACAGCTCCATCGGATAAAAAAGGCAGGGCCTGCAGCATGTGCGCTCTCGTTCTGTAAACTTGCAACCTCGAGAAGAGATTATAGAAAAGAGTCTCTCTAAGCCCATGTCCATCATTTGTGAGAGAGAGTGAATGTGCACTATCAAGATGAATCATATTCACAGCAAACCCAAGAAACCCATTTGGAGATTCACCATTAGTTAATTTTGGTTTTAAAAGAGCAAGCCTCCTTTGTGGGTCATCAGGCATAAACTCACCAACATATGGTCTAAAAAGCAGAAAAAGAAGCAAATCAATCAAAAGATATATATCAAGGATGTTCTTAACTGCAGAAAAGATAGAATAGAACATAAGAAGCACAAACCTCAAATTTTCAAGGCAGATCACATTAAATCGTTGGTTCATGGTCCTGCCTAGTGAAGCCCCAATCCCATGAAGCCCAGAGCTTCGACTGACAAAGCCTTCTGTATCATAAGTTTCCAAAACTTCAACCCCTTTATATGTCAAGCAAACTAATGCCAGCATAGTATCTAACCCAAGGTACTCGGATAGAAGCCTGGTCCCCATAGAAGTTCAAAACCATTAGCATTGAAATGATTTCATTTAAGCTGAGCAAAAATGCTAATCAGTGTCACAGTTACTTTTGAGAAATCACATCCAAACACACCTTAAGAACCTTATGGACCAAGATACAGAAAACTATATAACAAGTCCCATGCTATTATAGTATCATTATGTTTGTTTACCTGCCTGTAAACGAAACTTGAAGGTTTATGCTACTTTACTTGGGCTGGTTAATGTTCATAATTTAAAGATGGCTGAGGCTGACTTTAGGCAGCCATGTGCAAGAAGTACGTATATGTTGTGTTACACATAGATTGCACACAAGTTTCCAAATAACAGCATACAGGAGGAATGTTAGTGGCAAAAGGTGCGGTATTAGAGCTGGCAATTTCCGACACGGACCTGTTAGCACGACACGACACGACCTGGTTTTTTCGTGTTTCGTGTCTTAACAGGTCCGGACCTATTAAGACACGAATAGTTATCATGTCTTAACAGGTCCGGACCTATTAAGACACGATATGACACGATATGACACGATAAGACACGATAAGACAAGTAGTATATATATGGACATGTTAAAGACACGTTAAAGACCTGTTAAAGACACGTTAAAGACATGTTAAAGACACGTTAAGGACACGTTAAGACACGATAAGATACGTTATCAGGTCCCTTAACAGGTCCCTTATCGTGTAACTTTTAACAAGTCTCTTAACAGGTCTCATAACAGGTCCCTTATCGTGTAACCTGTTAAAAATCGTGTCGTGTTCGTGTTTGGAAAAACTGACACGATTAGCTATCGTGTCGTGTTCGTGTTTAACCCTATCGTGTTCATGTCTTATCGTGTTCGTGTCTTATCGTGTCGTATCGGACATGATATGCCAGCTCTATGTGGTATGAAGCAATAACCTGCTAAGGCTGTCATCATTAACTTTCCCAAGAGAGGCAACAACGCCGAGAACATCCTTAGTAGAATAAGGATCGGCGGACGATTGCAGTTGGCATATAAGGGCAGCAGCCGATTGTTGATGGTGCTGCATGATGAGGTCAGTTGGTTTGTGGGAGTCTTGAATCATGGGTGTGGTCGATGAACCAAGAATATCTAATAATAATAATAAGAGAAAGAATATTGAGAAGGGGGAAAAAGGCTTGTTGTATATACTCTACAATATAATAAGTAGGGTATGGTACCTTGCACATCTGTAATCTGGTCGTCTAAGGTGTGAATACAAGAGTTGAGATGTTTGATGTTATGTTCACGATGTTTAATATTTTGTCCTAGAAAAAGCAGTTCATCCTCAAGCTTCTGCAGATGGAGTTTTTTTTTAAGCGAGGCAGTGACCTAATAATAATAATAATATTGTAAAGATGAATGAATGAATAACAAACCTTTGAAGAAATAACTAGTGACTGAGCCTGAGAGAGTGCTCCTCCTCCGTCGACAACGGCAGGTACAGAAGATGAAGAAGGATTAATAATTGGGGATGGGGGGATTTGTACATTTAACAGCCTTGCCTGCTGCAGTGGCATCTGAAAACCATCTCCTCAATCAGTCAGTATGGAATAATGAATAAATTATTAACAATTCATCATGACCGAAATTCAATGGCATGATTCCAAACGAAAACATGCATCCATGGGATGTGTTTATTACTTTTCTAATTCTAATTACTAATTACAATGTTAGGAAGCCATTCAATCTCTCACCCTTTTTTTTTGTCAGAGAAAAAAAAAATACTTACTACTATTAAGGTAGTAGTAGTAGTTGATAATTGGTATTTCGCCCCCAATATACAAAAAAATAATAATAATAATAATTGAATTGGTATGGTAGGTATTCTAGTGGAGTGTAATTTCATAAATAGATAAAACAAGCAAGGAGGAAGGAAGCGATGATTATGATTCAAATAAAACTGTTATTAAATATATATTTATATAGAAAAAACAAAAAACCCGATTGATAAGAAACCAACAAAAAAAAGGAAGGATGAACAAGAATCACAAACACCTGTTGATGATGTTGATTGGGTGAAAACATTGTTGGTTGGAGACGAATCAATGAATCTCTAAATTTTACTTTTGTTTATGAATAATCCCAACCAACACACACACCCTCCCCCCTCCCTCACTCTACTCACTGTTGTTTTTCTAATTCAGACCTGATCGTCTATCGGTGGTTAAATTTGAAGGTAATACAGTAAAAACTAAAATTAAAACACTGGTGGGGGTTGAATCAAAGAACTAAAAAGGGTTTGATACGATGAAATGAAAAAAGAGGATAGGGAATCCTTACGACACAATTAAAACACTTCTCATATCTAGTTAATACTCCTCGTCCCATATTAAATGTATAATTTTGATATGTCAAGTCTTTTTGTTTTAAATTTTGACCGCAAAAATAATTGTCTATATCATATAACAGTTCGTATAAAATATATGGACGGATTGAGTTTTCAATGTACTTTTAATTGAAATAACTTTTGTCAAATATTATATAATACAAAAAAAGATATTTATGGTCAAAGTTGCAAGCAGAAGACTTGACAAGTCAAAATTGGACATTTAATATGAGACAGAGGGAGTATTTTTTTGAAAATATATTAATTAAAGCTAAAAAAATTGAAATTTAAGTATATTAAATTTTTATGACCAATAACATAATTTAATCAATACGAAAATTAAAGAAAGAAACATATGAAAATTACTGCATAAATATTGATTCCAGTTTATTTTTATTTTTTTTCCAACTTTAGTTAAATAAAAAATTTGCAGTTTGTTATATCTAAACTTATGACAAACACAAACAACGATTTTAGACTAAACGATTTAGAGTTAAGCTCAACAAAAAGAGAAACAAAAGGTGTAGAGTTTATAATTTGAAAAATACATACCAATATATCAACAAGGACCATATCGAATGTTTTGATTTTCTTCGAGTATGTGTTGGCTTAAAATCTTCAAGGTGAACTAATGTGGTCTTATTTTTTGTTGTTCAAGAAAAAGCCATAATGAACCTATAATGAACAACTAACTAAATTAAAAAAATATAATAATAATAATAATAATAATAATAATAATAATAATAATTTAAGTTCATAATATATTGAATTTCATAAAAGTGATTGATGTTTAATAATTAAAAACATGTTACTTGGCATAGGAGGAGGTCGAACCTTTTGGTAGTTGTTTTTTTTTTGTTTGGTCGTAGGTTTTTTTTTTTTTATAATATGTGAGGGTTTTTTCCTAAGTTGTATATATATAGATATAATATAATATAATTTTTGGAAGACTTTTAAGGATAAAAAGATTGTTTTAATAATAATAAGGTCGGTCTTTAGATTTAATAATTAAAAAATATTTAAAAAATAGAGAATTAATTAGGAGAGAGCTTTAGGCTAAAGGAAGGAGATTAGGGTGTCAAGTGTACTCCCAACCTCCTCCTTTAGTTATATTATAAATATCAAAGAATGGAATCGAGAATGGACAAGTAGGATTTTTTTTCAAATGATATTATATATGTTAATATCGATTGCTAATTAAATTTTTGTATTTCTTTTATATTTATTTTTTATTTGTATCAAACGACATAATCTGTTTTATTTTTTTAAAATATATTCATTTTTTTTCTCGTTATTGTTATTTTTATTTTTATTTTTTGTGATTCTATCTCATCAAACAGTCTTTTACAAGTTGTTGGTAAAAGTATAGAAGTGAAAAAATATACCGACAAGTATTAACCAAAGGAGTCCATGAGGTTTAACTCAATAGTTGAAAAACCATCTTTCTTTGTATGAGGTATTGTGTTCAAGCCTTAGGGGTACATAGGAATTAAGTCTCTTTATGAGGACTTGACTTGGGTATACCCAGATTCAAGCTAGTCTGAGGGGTCAGGGTTTACTCATATTAATCGTCGTGCATTTGGGCGGATTAGGAGGGGTTTTTCCCCATCGGGTATTTTAAATAGACATTTCTATTTCGAGAGAGCTTTGTAATGTGGACCCGGTTAAAATAACTTATGCTAAACTTCCCGCTGTTGAATCGCGACACGAAGCGAAATTCACCTTAAAAAAAAAAAAAAAAAAAAAGTATTAACCAAAGGATATAATTTTTCATTTTAGCGGCGAAAAAGCCCGTAACTTCGTCCGAATTGAAATTATTCAATGACCCAAGAAAAATTGGTAGTTGGCCCAATCGTCGACCTCGAAGTAAACTTTACCGGCCTCGTCTACTTTTTCCTTAAAAACAAGAAATTACATAGTTGTATTTAATTAGATACATTAAATAGTGATAAATTTAGCATAAAATTCATGGATGGCTTTTAATATGGAATTTAGAAACTTACTTTAAGCATTTTCCTTTAAAAAAGAAGTAGTTGGGCTGTTTTTCTTGAGGTTGACGTTTAGGACGAACAGACATTGTAACTTTAACAACTTGCGTGCTACATACTAGAGTACTGCAGATTCGATCACTATATATATTAATTAAGAGCAAATTAGCGTTAAGAAATTAAAGTAGTAGTACGTACCTCAATATACTTGTTATATTTGATTATTGAGTAAACAAGTTAAGTAGCAACGTTGCTTGCATTAGAATTAAATCTGGATTCCTTATATATAACTACTAGCTAGTTTACATGCGTAGTTCTTATTATTTTAGTTAATTCACTAGCTACGTACTCGATCGATCATGAAGAGTAGTAGTAACTATTACTGTATGCAGCAGCAGGTATCAGCATATGATCCTATAATTAGAAGTTTCACTACTTCCAAACCAAACCCACAAAACAACAACTTGTTTTTGGTTGGTTTTGGCCGCACTACTACAACTACTACTGCTAGGAGGCAAAAATTGCGGCATAACGATAATAATAACAGTAGAAAGATGATGAATAAGCAGTTAGTAGTTATAAGCCGTGGTGTTAACAACAACTCTCAAGGAGGCTACACTAGTAGTAGTACTCCTCCTCCTCCTGATGAAGAAGAAGAAGAAGAATGTAGTATGTTATTGATGGGTGGTGTTCCTTACAAACAAATTAGTAAGTGCTTCTTCAATCTGATCCTAATTCATTCATCACGTATTATATATATTCCTCGATCATTCTGCACTAGCACCTGCAGCTAGCCCACTACGGAAAATCATAAATCCTCCTGAACAAATAGTATAGTCTACTAATCCTCCTAAAACATTAAGAATGTGACATGTGGTATCCACTAATTCCCTTTCCTAATCTGATCGTCATACAGTAGCTGATCATGATCACCACCAAGAAGAGGAGGAATTAGCTGCAGGTGTAGTGGATGATAATGGAGGAGTGATATACTATAACATAGTGTTGGTTACTTCTGAAGCATCACCATACTCAAAGACAGGAGATGTTTGTGGTTCCTTGCCCATTGCACTTGCAGCACGTGGACACCGTGTCATGGTTGTCTCACCTAGATATACTTTGCTTTCATCTGCTGATGATGATTCTAATAAGTTTGCAGCCACCACCACCCATCTTGATTGCCCAACTAAGGTTTACTGCTCTGGCGGGGTCCACGAGATTGATTTCTTTCATGAGTACAGGGAAGGTGTTGATTGGGTATGAAATCATCAATCAAATCCATCCCATCTACCTAGCTAGCTTATTATATATGTTGTTACTCAATATATATTACTATATATGTGTGTGCTCTTTTGAATTTAGGTGTTTGTGGACCACCCTTGCTATCATCGCCCTGGAAATCCATACGGTGATCATAGTGGTGCATTTGGCGATAACCAGGTACGTACATATATAAGCTAGCCTTAATTAATTAATCAACACACGTAGGCACGTACAATGACAGCTTTAATTAATTGATTTCTCCTCGATCCCCTAGCTAGCTTTTGTTTAATTATTATTGGTATGATTGATTGATTGATTAAGCAGTTTCGGTTCACCTTACTATGTCACGCCGCTTGTGAAGCTCCTTTAGTGCTCCCTTTGGGAGGGTTTACATATGGAGATAAATGCTTGTTCCTTGCTAACGATTGGCAAGCAGGCCTTGTGCCAGTGTACGCCTCCTCTCCTCATCATCATGCTTTCTTTCTTTTTGCTTTTTTATTATCTACATACATTATTATTGTACTTAATTTGCATTTTCCTTTAATTCCTCAAGGAAACATACATACATATATACGTTCCTTCTTCTTAGGCGGTGTTCTGAGATCATGTATAAGAATTGGAGTAGATTATGCATCTGTTATAATTACCAGCTAGTATTGCAAGAGATGTAATTGTGTACGTTTTGCTAGCTGCTGGTTTAAGATGCAACTTAATTTCGATGGTTTTGTTTCTGATGAGTAATTAATAATTACTCATATAAAAAAATAATAATAACAACCAAAAAGGACATCATACATCATGATACAGTATCCAAATACTAGTATTTCAATCTAAAAAAATCAGATAATTATTACCCCACTTCCAAAACACAAATCCAACACCCCCTAATTGAGAAGTTTGCATATTATTCCAGCATTGCTCACTAGCATCCTTTTTATTAGTTCCCTCCATTTTGATGAAGGCCTTCTTCGTAATTTCTAAGTTCAAAAGGACCTGGCTTTATTAATATATCCTGTGAACCTGACAATTTGCTCATTAAGTTCAATTTGATTCATTGTACTCTATTAGACTTTTGGCAGCAAAGTATCGTCCACATGGAGTCTATAAGGATGCTCGGAGTATTGTTGTGATTCATAATATTACCCACCAAGTAAGAAAAACTCGTACAAAACAAGAAAAACTCGTATATATCTATAATTCTATATATAATAGACTAGTTTCTTTCTTCTTCTTAATTATTATGTACATACAAAAGGGAGTTGAGCCTGCAACAACTTACTGTAATTTGGGATTACCTATGGATTGGTATGGAGCTTTGGAATGGATATTTCCTACTTGGGCCAGGACACATGCTCTTGACACTGGTCAGGCAGTTAATATTTTAAAAGGCGCACTTGTAACTGCTGATCGTATATTGACTGTTAGCCAGGTAACCTCCTTGATCCTGATCTTCACTTGGTTTAAAGTCGTGTACGTGGTTATCTTCATTCTACTTGGTACTTAATTAAGCATGATCATGATTTATGTTTTTATTTTTACTTTGCTTGTGAATTTGTTTCCATGATGTTTTATACATGCAGGGTTATTCATGGGAAATAACAACCCCAGAAGGTGGATATGGTCTAAATGAGCTACTGACTAGCCGAAAGTTTGTAGTGAATGGTATCTACTCGTACTATTTTTGTCAGTCTGGTATTATCGCTCATTGACTTTTAAATGATAATCACCATATATGCATGATTATGCAGGGATTACAAATGGCATCGATGTTACCGAATGGGATCCGTCATCTGATAAGCACATCGCTTCTCATTACACTCTCAATGACCCTTCAGGAAAGGTGATAGATATATCATTGCAACTTGCTCCATCCATAAATAAATATTGCTCACTTAGAATGTAAAACTCTACTTGTGAATTGCAGATGGAGTGCAAGATTGCTCTGCAAAAGGAATTAGGTCTTCCAATTCGACCAGAATGCCCACTGGTAGATATCTCCATCCATCCATCCATGGCTTGCTATCTGTGAAACTACAACAACTTACCTGGCTTGTATGTTGCTATAATAACTACTGAGTGAAATCTCTTTTACTTGATAGGTAGGATTTATTGGGAGATTGGACTACCAAAAAGGTATCGATATCATACTCTCTGCCACTCCAGCTCTGCTGCAAGATGATGTTCAATTTGTAAGCAGCTAAAAGCAACTTCTTTCAGAGTTCCAGTGATGGACGGACGGATAGAGATTGAGATTTTTTTTTTTCAGGTGATGCTTGGATCTGGGGAAAAACAGTATGAAGAGTGGATGAGAGCGACGGAAGCTGCTTTTAAAGATAAATTTCGAGGATGGGTCGGATTTGATGTTCCCATTTCTCACCAAATAACCGCTGGGTAAATCATGCTTTAATTAATGTATAATATATAACCCCACAAAGGTCATCATTCATTCTATGATAAAAACTTATCCGCTAACAACTTTGCAATTCGCAGCTGTGATATCCTATTAATGCCTTCAAGATATGAACCATGCGGACTAAACCAACTATATGCAATGAGATATGGAACTGTACCAGTTGTCCATGGAACTGGAGGACTTAGAGTGAGTGACATGTATGCACACATTCAGTTTTTTTATAGAGTTATTTGGAAAGTTAGTAAACCCCTGCCCTTTTTTTATGTTTCAGGACACAGTGAAGACTTTCAATCCATTTGCTGAAGAAGGCAAAGGCGAAGGTACCGGGTACGTCTTTCTGCCATCATATTTCTTTGTTGGAAACACTTTTGCAGAATTTCTGGAAAAAATGTGTTAATGATTGTATTGCTCTGCAATCTTTTACAGATGGGTGTTCTCACCTTTAACAAGGGAATGCATGCTGGATGTAAGTTGAATCCGAACTCCATAACAATAATTATGCCATACTGAGTATCCAAGTTGTAATTCTACAAAAGGTATTACTTAAAACACTGAATGTTACTAAGAATGAGAGTGTTTCAGGCGCTGCGGGTAGCAATAAGGACATACATGGATCACAAGATCTCTTGGCATGGGTTGATGAGAAGAGGAATGGAGAGAGATTGTTCATGGGATAGCGCGGCAGTCCAGTATGAACAAGTATTCCAGTGGGCGTTTATGGACCCCCCTTATGCAAACAGCTGATTCTTCTTTCTACCTGAAGCAAGGTAATACTGTACTGTACTACTTTATAGACAAGAAAATCCCTTATGTTGATCAACCATGGTTGTTGGGTGTCTCTGACTCTCATCTCGGTATTTTCCTTTCAGGTCGGCTACATGCTTCTTACAATGTCAAAGTCCCACATTATGTATGGTACATGGAACTCGTTGGATACAGAAGTAGAAATTGATTTCAGTTATTTTATGCACCCATTATCAGGCCTAATGATATTTATTTATTCTTAGACCATCAAATTAATCTTTGGAAGTTTGGATACATTTAGTCAGTTATATTAATTGCGGTCTACAATCTCTGTATTATGAATACAAGATACTTGCTCCTACTCACCCTACTTGAACTTTGAAGATCAAAGATTAAACCATTATTCAATCTTCTGCAAATGCAAATAAACCAGGTGAATCAGGTTTGGCATGATTTCACAACCAAAATTTTTCTTACAAACATTGACCATAAACACAACATCGAAATACTTCAATAATCCTTCTAAATTTACAGTTAAACCAGATTCCTGATTGTTGAATCTGCTTAGGCAAGACCTTTGCAGTTTGCACAACTAAATGACTGTTTTCCTTTCAAATATAGGCATATAGCCATAAACACAACTTTGTAATGCACAATCTTTTATAGTGTTTATTGTTTTACCATTTAACATAAAAGTAACCAGAACAGTAGACATATCTATCCTTAAATGGCGTCAAATGACATAATTTAAACAGCATCATGTCATGAGATACCAACAAATCTTCCGCCATTCAGTTTTGGCAAGACACATATCAGTTGACAGAGACACCTAGCCACAAGGTGTGAGCTTTGAATTTCCAGCACCTCGAGGGTTTTCATCTTTCCAATCATCGAAGGCCCTTGCCTTGTCTTGTGCAGCCTCATCGTCTTCATCTTCATCATCATCACTGCCACCTGCTCTTGGCTTCCACTTGTCATTGTGCCATGACGTATTGGCTTCTTCTATCATCTTGGCAGTTTGCTCTTGCCATGAATTCATCATCTCCATTTCTTTTAACCCGGCTTCTTCTATGCTCATCGTTGGCATTCTAATAAACAAATCAATATGTAAAGACTAAAGAATAGATGTATTCTCAAACCAAGTTCGCAAGCAATTTCCCGTTCAATTGAATAACAAAGTGCCTCAGTCGAATGTTAATAAGGTTGATACTGCATATTGGTTTACAAGTTGTGGTGAGAAGAAGTTGTTTCTTAGTGGGTCAAGTTTGGAAAGATATTAGAGCTAATGAGAACAAAGGAAACTGGAGTAAGCTTGTGTGGTTTTCAAATTGCGTTTCTAAGCATGCTTTTGTTCTATGGACGGCAGTTAATGACGCAAGATAAACTGGTGAATTATATGTACCTCATATTTTAGTGCAAATTGCCAAGTGTTTGGGAAATGGTAATAAGAAAACACAGATTCAATGTTAGAAGTTAAGAATGGTGTGATTTAGTACAAGAGTATAAACAAACACTGAATGTTAGTATTGGAAGCATTGAAAAAAGATTATATTTGACTGCAACTGTGTAATTTATATGGAATGAAAGAAATTGCAGGATGTTGCAACTTGCAAGGACTAATAATAAGTGATGAGCAGCTGTTGAAGAATATTGTAGAGAATGTGAGAATTAAATTGATGACTATTAAGGTAAAGAATTCCCCAGCTGTGGTGCAAACAGCTGCCAAATGGAATGACAAATATTAGAAAGTGGAAATAAGGATGAAGGGTTATAACAATCTGTGCATTGGAAATGGTATGGAGTATGCTGAATGTGGTGGAATTCATTAGCATTGTGATACATAGGGTGAGTCATGAAAGATGGGACTACCCTTATTTGTAAAATACTATTACTGATTGTAATTGTGCAAGTATCAGTACCTAGCCTCCTTGTATTAGAACCGAGTATGTTTTAAGTTTTATTTATTCACTACTGTTTTAAGGGGTGGTTGGAAATGTCACCCTCCCTTTGAAATATACTTAATGTTTTGTAAATATTGTTTGCAATTATATAATTCACCTTTTCATCACAAAAAAGAATTGGATTAGGTTGGTTAAAAAGATGAAGTGACCGAACAACATTATAATTGGTAATGAGCGAAAACATATATGATACCTGTGACTAGGTTGGAAAACCTGTGCAGCAATCCTTTCCCTTTCACTTGTTATATTTCCACCTACAAGACGGGCTGGTCCAAACATGAGTGGTTGGTGTTTGTGATCATGTGACTGTGAAACTTTCGCCCTCCCTTCCAAAACATCTTGCGCAAAAGTGGCACATGTAATAGGTGCTGCGGGTTTCATGTATCGAGCTCGAGCAGCAGCATTGCGGTGCCAGTCTTCTACAGTTTTAGCACGTTCTTCAAGGATGGCCTGTGAAATTTCGGTATTGCCTTCCTGCAGAAAATATAGGCTCACAATGACAAAACAACACAAAATACCTTTCCTATTTTATATTTTTATTACGAATACAAAAAAAAGGGTAATGGAGGGAACCCTAGCCCCGGTACCACAATTGGATATTGGCCATTTCTAAAGATGAAACGTCCTATTCCGCTTTTGGTAGTAAGAGATGGCAATAGTCAAATGATCCGCACCCCATCTGATCCATTTGATAAATATAGAGTAATATTTGTCCTACTATGAATCAGAACCAAAATATGAATATCAAAATTATGAAAACCTAAGTGTCAAGTTTATATTAAGTGTTGTATTGTATTGATATTAGTCCAAAAAAACTATGTTTCAGGTTCAATCTAACATTGATATTTTGCTCATAAAAAGGTTTTATTGATGCCCATTACAAGCTTCACCCGGTGGACTTGGACATGGATGAAGGCTTTAAATATAAATGGATATGGATATGGATATGTCTTCACCTGATCCATATCTAATCCATTGCCATCCCTTTATTTGGTACTGTTAATCTTGCTTGATACAAATGCAAACATATGATGGTGTGCTATGCTTAGTTTCCATAATAGTTTTTATACCTGCTCTTGCTTTTCCTTTATGGCAGAAAGCATTTCCTCCTCTTTTTTTAGCATTTCCATTAGATCGAGAGCCTACAATATATATTCAATACAAAATGTTTATTCCAAGATGCAAAAGAAAAAAAAGAAAATATATTGGGCTGAAATATAAGGACATCAACCTTGCAAATAGCCAATGAGATTGTAGTAAGCCACGCCTACAAAATTACAGAAAGAGACAAATTAATCGAAAGCCAGGCAAGAAAACCACAATCAGACATCTTAAAAAAAGTAAATAGACTGGGGAGATAATGTAGCACTGAAGTACTTTCATTCTATTCTTTCTATACCACATTCCAATCTCAAGCAGAGTACAAAAAATATCATAATAACAAAACTTACAGACCCCATTAGTGTTTGAATCAAGTGTTATCCACCATGTTACAAGCAGAAATCCATTAAAACAACTAACTCAAGTAGTAATATACAGAAAAAACTGAAGTAATCACTGGCTTTCATCAGAACCTTGGCTAGAAAATGGCATTACAAGACGCCTTTACATGAATAATAACAAAGCAGAAAGAGAAAACATTTGATATGAAACTAGATTACAATTCATTTACATACTTAGGCCGTGTAGATGACCTGCAATAGACAGTGCGCCATGATGCAATCCAGCATGGGGCTCACAATTATAAATAATTACAGATTACAGAAATGCAAGATAAAACGAATCTTGAATACAAGTCAGTATTGGAATTTCAAAAAACTATTATTTAGGATAGCATGAGTTCATAAACAAAAGCAACCCAATGCTATGTGTAGAGAAAAACCGAAACAATGTTACAATCTATAAATTATGTTCAAGGGTTCTTAATTTGTGTAAACTAAGTAGTCAATTTCGGTGGTATACCAGTGGTATTTCGGTTTTCGGTCCTCTTTTAGAATTTCAGTCCAAATTTCCGTCCATATATCGGTCTCGAGATTTCCGGTGAAATTTACCGAAATCCCACTTCCAAATTTCGGTGGCATACTGGTTTTCCAAGTTTTTTCAAAACAAATTGTCCAAACTTAAGCACAACATAATAAACACTAGTTTTTGCAAGTATCAAAACTAATCTATCAAATATCTACACTTTAAGCTTGACCTTTGTATTTCGATTAAGTATTAATTATTATTATATATATTGCATAATAATAAAATTCCGGAAATTTCCAATATTTCAAATTTCGATCTTAAACTACATAGAATGCAAATACAACAGAATATCATGTATGCCACTTCAGTAACTCTTATGCATCAGATATACACGTTTTTGGCCTAGAATGCACAGAGAAAGGCAGAACCGTGATTTCAACTACTTAGATGAGATCAAAGACAGTCAAACATGAAGCACAAATCAAGACAGGTATGCATTAATGGTAATGAACAGGTTTATCAATTCGTTTAGACATTGTAGCAACACTTACAATTGGCTTCCAAGGATAGCCAGACATAATTACAATATATTGCATCGTATCTATAGGTAAAATTCTTATGATATTACCAAAAGCGCAAACTGATCATGCAATAGCAAACTGTTCATGCAATCATTTTGCACCGAATTTGGTACACACTATTCATCACACCGAAATTAATACAGATCAATTATTTATAAGGTATACAACATAAAAACTAAAAATTAAATATTAAAACTACATGATTAAAACATGCTCATTGAGATCTTCAAATTTTGTATGAACATGACTTTTGCTTATAAAGTTTTTATTTATCGATAATTCACAAACTTTATCAAATTTGAAGCAGCTGACATATGATGAACTCTTGAGATAGTTTGAGTTTATATAATTCACGATAAAATTTAATTAAAACATAATTATGTGTAACTCAAGGTTCTGGTGTAGATAAACTTATAAAGTTCAGATAGTTATTTGGTGCCAACTTTTGGTGGGGATGATTTGTTTCTTCCTAAAAGGATACTCTTTTTGCATTAAAATGGTGCAATTTTTTGCTACATACATTGGAGATGCTCTAAGGATGCAACATACATAATAATGCACTAAAACTCACCTCCCTTTCTTCTTCCCCGTCATCATCTAACACGTCATCATCTCCAGTATCGACGGGAGAGGATAGGGCAGAAGCTTTAGTTGAGCGGCCACGTCGTTCCTTGCGCTCCCTTAATTCTAAGAGCTTTGACTCTGCAGCACGTTGGCGCTTGAAGCGGGCAATCTAGATCGGGCCAGCCGAAGTTAGCACCTTAATATTGTTGAAACATAACATATGATTGCACAAGAGACATGGAGAAGACTTTGTAAGGCAGGTGATGATTAAAGCGGCACAATGTTGATTTCAAGAGAATATACAAAGTAAAGCTACCTTCTTAGCTCTCCTATCTACAGCAGCATTATGACCTTGAGCAGAAGGTTCCAGCTCATCTTCGGGTACAAGCTCCATTGCATCACAGAACGAAAGAAATTCCTGAGGAGGAGGAGGAGGGTTAAGCGTGTATGTGTTAAAGCCTTGGTTATTATGTTGTGCAGCATTGATACCTTCAACTTTGCTTGTGAAACCTTCAAAATCTCCATTCTGTTATCATGTGCAGCCTTCTCTGTCAATTCAGCAAGATAAAACGGCACCTGTTGAGATAACAAGGCATACTGGTTTACAAAACAACCCTGAATAAGGATCTTAAGGAAAGAACAACACCATTCAATCCTCAAAGCGCATAACGAGGAAGACAAAAATTAGAAGAAAGGTTTCAAGATCATCCACAGAGAATGAGCAGAAAGCAATCGAGCGTTTAAAAACAAATACAGAAAGGAGGGTGGTTGGGTGGGTGGCTAATAATAATATTAACAACTCCACCAGATCAAACCCAAATACAGTACATATAAAGTAAGTGTAGATAGATAGATTAAAGAGGCCAAAACAAAACAAAAGGCTATTAAATTAAAATTTTAAAAGACAAGGAGGAGGGAAGGGAGTTTACCAAGAGATACTTGAGATTAGCGGTAGTGATATCATGTTTGGTCTCGTTGCTTGAAAACAAACCTAATTTGCTTATCATTTCTTCGCATTTTAATAATGCTTCGCAACCTTTCCTCCTCATCTCCACCTCCTCCTGCAACATCATCCTCCTCTTTTTTCTAATTATTACTCTATTTTTTACAACAATATATACATATACATATACATAATAATACTAATAAAATAGATAAATAAACTGAAACAGGCACACACAGAGAGAGCGAGACGGACCTTGGCGTGGAGGGAGGAATCGGTAGCGAGGAGATGGATGTTGCGAGCCTGTTCAAAAAGAACCGGGAGTGACATGTCTTCCATCGATCCACTAATATTATAGATATAGATCAATAATATTTAAACACACTATACTTGTACAGATACAGACAGATATAGAGGGCAAGGGGTGCTTTCACAGATGCTAGGGTTTCGGGTTAGCTTTGAAATCCACTTTTAAAAAAGAAATAAGAGCACAGAGATTGAAAAAGGGGATTTTTTTATTTCATTTCTTACACTGTGTTTTGAGTTTTGTGCAAGGGCCAAAATGAAAATGAATCCAAAATAAATTGTGTTTTTTTATATTGAATTTTTTCCACGTCGTATTTGTTTCTCAGGATTTCATGTAATCTGATGGAATTAGAATTGGAATTGAATTAGGTTGTTTAAAAAATGAGGAATCTCATTCCGTAGAATGTAAACATTCCATCATTTGATGGAATCTCCATTCCTTAGGGATGGACTTGAACTCTCAAAAAATCAAAAACATTCTGTTAAATGTCATTCATTCAGATTTCAATTCTTTCGAAGAATTTCATTCTTTCCAAAATCATTCTGTAAACCAAACGCGACATAAGGAAGATACTACGTGTTTTGTTAGTCAAGTTGAATATTTGAAGTCTTACAGAAACTTCGTGATTTAGACATGTATGACCGAACATCTTTAATTGACTTATTATCACTATTTCTAACGAATAGCTTCTAATCTTTAAACTAAAGAAAATTTCTTATAACTGATCACTTTTACTGTTCATAAAATAATACGAGTAATAATAACTAGGTAGTTCGAATCCCCACGTTGCGGGGATATAATTATCGTATTTGCGTTTTCTTTAGGACAATACTACAATAACGACAACGTAAGTGTGTTTATTTCTGTATTAACAATTTTGCGAAACATAATGTTTAAAAACCCTTTAAAAAACAAATCAAAATCAAACAAATGTTTATTGTAAGGCAACACCCCGACCACATTATTGAAACATAAAAACATTATATAGAATAAAATCTTAGAAATCTAAAGAAATATAGAAAAAATAGAATATTTAAAAAATAGACTAAAATTTGCTGTTAGCTTAAAAAGAGTTATTATCGAAATAAAATAATTAGAAAACTAAAAGAAATAAACAACATATTCCAAAAAGACCAAAAATAATGTAACACATGTTAATGTTTACTTTCAAAAATAACAAAGCAAAGAAAAAAAGGTATCAAAAAACTTTTATGTTAATGAAAAGTGAAAATGTACACAAAATAAAATATTACAAAGTATAAATCTCAAAAATGGTAAAATACAAAATAAACAAATTTAATAACTTGTATTTCATCCTCTTCATCAATTTTCCATAAAAATTTACAATATAAAAGCAACAATTGGATTAATAGATAGAAATAGAGGAGATTATTATGTAATTAAATTATAATATTATATAATACTTGTATAAGCATATAGTAGATTTGTTAATATTTTTAATAATATCATAATAATATAATTGTACTAGCAATATAAACGAAAGAACTTGGTTGCCGGAATTTTTACCGGAATTTTCGGCTGGAAAATTGATGAAGATAATTTCTGAAAAAAATAAAAAGTAAATATAGAGTTTAACATGTTATTGTAGGTCATCAGATCAACATTTGGTCAACCAAGTAAAAAATAGAAAAGTATGTAGGTGATATATACTAATAATTCAGTTTAATGGGCAACTATGTAAATGAAAAAAAGTACATTAGTCATCCAGTTCAATGGGCAACCATGTAAATAGAGAGTAACCTGTTATAGCAGGTCATCAGGTCAGCAGTTGGTCAACCATATAAAAAATTGAAAAGTGTATGGGTGATACACATCAATAATCCAATTCAATGGGCAACCATATAAATGAGGAAAAGTACATTGTTCATCCAGTAACTAAACCCAAAAAAGATACAACAAAAGTTATTAAAAAAATTAAAAAACGTATATCATATTTATAAAAATATATAACTTTAGGGGCTAAAAAGGGAAAACGATAGAATAAAAAGGGGTAAGAGACAACAAAGAAACATAGGACGAGGACAAAATGTAACTTTAAAAATGAAAGAAAATGAAAAAAAAAGGGGGGGGGGGGGGGGGGCTACCTGGTTTTGAACCTGCGCGTTCTCTAAAATTGTAAAGGGCCTTAACCACTCCTACTAAACAATATTTAAGTTAGTAAATGGTGTTTTTTTTATTTATACTTGAAATTCATGTGAGGACAAAAACTACTATTACCATTCAACTCCTTTATTAAAGTAAGTAATAATAATAATAATAAAACTACCATCCAAAGGCTATCTAGATCGACCACATGATCAATTTTTAATTTCCCCTTATATCCACAATTTCATCCAAAATCATTTAATATTATAATAATAATAATCATTTGAGGTCGACTTGCTCCTTTAAATTCGAGCAGCTTCAAACTGTTTATTTCAAGTTGTAAGTGTGTATCGCTTGTGCTTATCTAATGTGCTGCGGATTTTTTGCTGTTATATGCTTGTTATGGCTATTACGCAATTTCATTGTCTTTTGTGGGTCTTAGTGGTTCCCAAGATGGCGGTGGAAATGGGCTTACCAAAACCTCGTTGATAACCCATTTTCGAGATCGTCATTTTAATGGGGATGCTCTAACTATTACGAAACATTCATTAGCTACTAATATTGTTGTTTTCGAAGCGGCAGAAGTCACACTTAAACGTATGAGTCTTTGGTTATGCAGAGTTTGTTTTTAAGACGCATACCCTTCGTTCTAAATGTCGACATAGTGGTTCTAACTGTGTGCCACCCCCCGACTGTGGTGATGGTATTGTTAGGTACGTGTTGTTTGACCTCACTAAACCACCAGTCCCATCTTCCGTTCAACTTACCCATGTTGAAGGTTTGGTTATAGATGACTATGGTGGTTTTGATTTAGCCCTCCTTAATACCTTGCTTTCTAAGGGATTGCGGACTGTCAAATCCATCCCTCCAAAGTGTCGTTTGGGGTTCTCTCGGGTATTGAAAGGAGCTCTTGATAAGGTGATTTGCACGCCTGATGATATTTCTAGTTGGGTTAGTTTGTTAGTGTTGCCTCTTTGTCTGCTTAAAACATTTTGCCCGAGGAGTAATTTAGAGTGTAGGTCGGCTATTAAACACCAACGCCAAGAAGAATATATTGCTAGTGCCATTCGATCTTGGGGCGCAGCGGTTGGTAGTTTGCAGCTTGTGAGGGAGGTTCTAGCTGAGCCCTCCCCATCATGGTCTAGTATTGATATGGAAAACTTGGATTTGGATAAGCGTAATGTCAAGAAATGTAAAAGGAAGATTTGTGATGGTCATTATACTGCAGTTGTAAGAGTTCTTTCTTCTTCTGGGGCTGCTCCTTATAACGATGATACTCGTGAGGATTTAAAGGCTAAGCACCCTTTTAAACCTGCCCCCTCATAGCTGAATATACCTATCAATAATCATCACCTGATTGCATCTTCTTCTATGGTTCTTGATATGGTTAAGAGTTTTCCACGGGGTACATCTTGTAGTCGAGATGGTTTGCGTGCTCAGCACCTTTTGGATTGTTTAAGCGAGGCTGTCGTGGCTATTTCTCATGAGCTAGTTTCTTCTATCACCCAAGTAGTGAATCTGTTTCTTGCTGGTAAATGCCATAAGGGGTTGGACGAGTTTATTGCTAGTACCCCCCTCACACCATTGGTCAAGCCAGGTGGCGGTATCTGCCCCATTGTTGTGGGAACTGTTTGGAGGCGTTTAGTTTCCAAGGTTTGTGCTTCTATGATTGGTCATTCTTTGAATGATTATTTGGATGAGTTACAGTTGGGGGTTGGGATATCTGGAGGAGGAGAGGCTATTCTTCATGTTGTGAATCGATTAGTTGAGGATCGCGGAGATAAGGTGGGACTTTCAATGTTGTTAGTAGATTTCAAATATGCCTTCAATTTATTGGATAGTGATGTTATGTTACAGGAGGTTCGCCTTCGTTGTCCTGCCATTTCACATTGGGTGGAATTTTGTTACTCCAACCCAGATAGATTATATTACGGGGAACACACCTTATGGTCCCACCAAGGTGTGCAGCAAGGTGACCCACTTGGACCTCTTTTATTTTCCTTGGTGCTACATCCTCTGGTATGCAAGATTAGAGATTCTTTTAGCCTATCTTTTCATGCTTGGTATCTGGATGATGGTACTATTATTGGCGATACTCTGATGATAGGGAAGGTTTTGGAGCTTATTATGGTGGATGGACCTCGTTGCGGATTGTTCCTGAATGTTAATAAAACTGAGGTTTTTTGGCCAACCGAAGACCCCAGAAGCAGGCTTGCGGGTGTTTTCCAACCTATTATCGCAAGACCTGCGCGTGGTGTCAAGTTATTGGGTGGGCCTGCTAGTATGGAGTTTGATTTTAGTAGTGAGCTTATTTTGAAAACGGTTTCTAAAACCATTGAGCTTATGAATTCTGTTGCTAAGATTAATGATCCCTAGTGTGAGTTGTTGTTACTTCGCGCTTGTACGGGCATTTCCAAGTTATATTTCACTATGCGCACATGTTCTCCCCGATTCTTTGAGTGTGCCCAAGGTTCTTTTGATGAGGCACTTCGTTCATCTCTTGAGCGTATTGTAACTGCTTCTGGGCCTGGCTTTGGTGATTGGAAGTGGAGGCTCGCCACCCTGGCTTTTGCATTTGGGGGACTTGGTGTTTACTCTGCAGGTGATGTCTTGAACTATGCATTCCTTGCATCTAGACTCCAATCTGATGGCCTACAGACTAAGTTGCTCCGATATTCTGGTATTGTAACTACCGGGCCCTCCTTTAATAATGCCTTAAGTGCTTTTAATGCGAAAATGGCGATTGATCTGTTGAGTAGTCGAAGTGAGATTGCTGCCCCCAAACTCATGAAGAAACTGGCAGATATATATTTCACTCGTATTACACAAACGGCTGAATCCACTTTTTCTCTATCTTCTCGGCAAATGGCATTATGGAAATCCCAAATGGAAGACTACACTTCGAGCTGGCTTGGGGTGGTTCAGATTTCTGGGTTGGGACAAACTATGAATGCTAGGACCTACCAATGTGTTCTATGTTATCGGCTAGGTGCCCCTCTATTTTCTGTTTAGATGTCGTGCTCAACTTGTTCCAGGGTATTTTAGGGGGATATATATGGAGACCATGTTGTTTCATGTGCTGGTATTATTGGTATTAAACACCGGCATAACATGGTCCGTGACACTTTGGCTGACATTTGTTCTCGGTCTGGGGTTTCAGCTCATTAAGAAGTTGATATTGGGCTTATTGGAGATAAAGACAACCCCTTACGTCTAGCTGATATATTGCTTTACTCATGGGATGAAGGGCTTGATGTATGTGTTGATTTGACAGGGTCATCGCCTTTGACGCGGACTGGTATGACTGACTTTGTGCCTGGTCATGAAGTAGTTGAGGCTGCACAACGCAAACGGGACAAGTATAAGGCTAAGTGTGTAAATATTGGATATGGTTTTATCCCCTTTTCATTCTCTTCCTGTGAAGAACTTGAGAAAGATGCACAGGACATTAGAGCACATGCTGCTGCCCATATATTTAGTAGGATTAGTTTTGCTATAGCTAGAGGAGTGGGGGCCCAGATAGTATCTCGGGTTCCCACTAATTTCTTGTAAATCCTATTAATTTTTAATGAATAATAATAATAATAAATATTAACTTCTTTTTTGACATACTCAAGCGTGCTGAAAGTTTTGTTATGAAAGAAACGCTAGTGAAATTCTTGACCTGTTGTTGGAAGGAAGATCAACTCTCAAATCAGCTCACATATTTGGTATTTGGATGGATGGAGGGAAACATGGTTGTATGGATCTAACAAAAGACCCTTTTTGCAAGCTTATGTGGATCATGCTACCTTAAAAGTTGTTTCATACAAAGTGATAAACACGTGTTTATACTACTTGCAATTGCATCTTAGGTTTTCTCGCACTAAAGCCGTTGAGTTACTTGGTGTGGTTAAATGGGTCATGCACAGTAGCGTTATGACGCCAAGATCCATGAATGTAGTTTTTAAATGTCTTAGTTTTGCTATACAAAAAAGATAAATAGTGTAGCTTGTAGTCTTCTTGCTTTCTATTTTGAGATAAGATGCTTGAATGTTAATGAAAAACAATTTGTTTGTTAAAATAACAATAATTTAAAGTTTACCATATATATATATATACTAAAAAGATAAACTAAGAACCCAAAAGTTTACTAGAACTTTTAGAAACCATTTGATATTCAATCTATGTCATGAAACATTTATTTATAAAATAAGGGTTGGTGTTCGCGCGTTGTGGCGGTTAAACGGTGATAATAATACAAAACATCGGGAGAAGAATTGATATGCGTGTGTGATGAGCGTCCAAATTGTGATAAAAACCCCTATTGAAAGGCTTCATTTCTATGTCTAAATGAGTTAATATTCTGAAACTTTTGGTACTTAATGAATTGCATGTTTATATAGGTTCACGGAAGATGCGAGAGAGGGTAAATGGCATCAAGTAACTCAGGAGGGAAGCCTATGATGATTACAAGACACAAGGAAGCGATTCGGAGCTAAACGAAGACGCGGGAGGTGCAGCAGGAGCCACCAGCGCCACTGGCAACAGCCAGCGCCGCTGGCCAGTCATCTACTAGCGCCGCTAGAGAAATCCAGTGCCGCTCCCTCAAGCATCCCAGCGCCGCTGGTCAGCCCAGTTCAGCTAGGTTTTATCCGAAAACCTATAAATACCCCTCTAAAACTCTAGGGCGTAGCTTGCTTCCTCCAGGCGACTTGGGGGCCGTTTTTAGGGTATTTCCATCAGAACTAAACCCTCTTAACACCTCCATATCATCTAGAAGATCAAGCACCAACAATGAATCAATTATCAATCTCAATTTAATTATTAGCAGCCGCATTCAATAATTAGGAGGATTCTTCAACAACTAGGAGAGTGTTCGGTGTGGCGCATGCGTAAGTCACTGCGGCGTGATCAGCAGTAATCCGGCATCATCAATTATTCACCTCTTTAGTTTGATTTCTCTTTTTTTGTTGTTTAAGTACTTTTATTATTGTTACTAGCATACTTTGTTGCAAGACTATTTATTTAGCAAATGTTACTATGGATTCTTTTCTATTAATGATTGTTAGTGTTATGTGTTTTGCCATGAGTAGCTAGATTGTTATGCATCTGCTTGGATAATGTGATCATGCCTATGTAGTGATACTATTTGCTTGTAATTGTTGAACCGTTTTTATGTTTGACCTAGTTAAAGTAGGTTGGAGACTTGACAGGAAACCAAACTGCTTGAGTGACTTAACAGGAATTCCGTTAAAATATAAAGGTTAGGCAATAAAAGCATGCTTAGTTTATAATCTTAATTAGGTGACTTAACAGGAAGTTTAATTAAAGGGTTAGGTGACTTGACAGGAATCTTGACCACTTAGACCGGGGGACTTGATAGGAAGCTTGGTCGTGAGTAGTCGTTCAACCATTATAAGTAATATGGTAGATGATCTATGTGGCATGTGAACTAGTTCCAAGTAGATGTATCGTTTTAATTATTATAGTTTTGCTTTTCATTTTCAAATCATTTCGTGTTTCCTCGCTAGACCAAGCGGTTGGAAGCTTTTGTTAGTCTTAGTTAGTTAAGTAGTGACAAACCCCAACAATCTTAGAATTACACCTAGCTACATTCTTAGACATAGTCCCTGAGAACGATCCTGGTCTTACTGATTTGCTATACTATAAACGATCGGGTCCACTACCCGAGAGTGAGTGTAGTAGAGAAGTTAACCTTGTAATAAATAAATTTAAAACTTATTAGGAAAATTTAGTTTAAACTTCCCGCTCATCAGTGTGTGTAAATAGGAAGAAGAGAAAGAAGTGATTGTGTGTTAGATCTTGATAAAGTGTTTGCCTAATTGTGTTTACAGATATAAAATTAGAGGTAACGTGTGAATATAGGCAATATGGGGATATTAAAAAAATTGATTAAATTTCCTAAATAGATTTCTAGTTTGTATTATAAAGGGTATAGATATATATATACTTGCTTACATATGCTCGAATTGCATATATATGCTCATAACATTATTTATGCACATATGTTAATAAAATTTATATTATTGTATAATGGATGAAGATTCATGTCTCCACATGAATTTAAAATCTAAAATTACATCTACATAACCAGAAAAAAAAATCTTAAAAAGATTTTGGAACTTTATCCATCTATAAATAGAAATAAGCATGATTGAAAAATCTAAGAAATGCATTGATATTACTTATTTCTTAATTATGAATAAACATGATTAAAAATTTAAAACGATCACTCAATTTATAGAACTAAGAGATGATATATTTTTAATTATGTGTTATTTGACACTTAGGATTTTTGCTTAAGTGTATTTTATCATATTTTACTCATTTTTTCCTTTTTTTTTTTTAACATTATTTGATTTAATATATGCCAAGTGTGTTGCCATGTTGTCATTATTTCCTAATTATCAATTAATTTTGGAAAATAAAATCAACCATTTATTTAAATTTAAACTTTTTTTATATCCCGTGTGTTGTAATTATTTGTTAACTATTAATTACTTTTGAAAAAAAAAATTCAAACCATTTATTTAAATTATTTTTTTTTTATTATATTACTAAGAAAAAATAATTTTGCTCCTAATTAACCGATAGAGTTTATTGTCACACTAGATTTTTGATTATAGACATGACATGCTCATTAGTCTATGTTATAAGTTAATTATATATATATATATATTAATATAAAACCTTAAAAAATTATTTGATATAAACTTATTTTCATGTTATAAGAGTTTAATTTTATTTTTTCACATCAACATATCAATATTTTGTTTGAATTATAGTCCATAGCTTATGATAGACGAGTAATATCTTAATTAGTTTGTCTTTTAAGTTTTACCTCTTGCGTTATTGTCATTCAACGATTTTTTTTTATTGATTTTGTTTTTTTCCAGTTATAGCCAATTAAATTAATAATGCAGCTTTTGTAAAAAATTTTATATTTTATTTTATTTTTTTGTAAAATTGAAATATTATATTTAGAATTTTGTTTTATTCACGAACTAACTCAGTTATACGTCATTCTTGCAATAGCTAAGAATAAGATTTTAATTGAAAACTTTGGCAAAAAAAAGATCGTCGTAACTTATATAACTAAAATTATTTTTTCTTTTATAAATTATTATTATATTTGTAATTTATATGAATACCATAAGGATTTTATTGAATTTATTTCTAATTTAGTTTAATTATTTCGTTAATAATGAATTTACAAACTCAAAATCATTTATCATTGCTTTCTATATAACATAAATATGTAACATTCCTCTAATTTTGTCATGTAAAATGTTTACTAAGTTGTTACAACGAATTCTTTAAAGTTATATATGTAGTTATATGTGGAATATAAAATTTGAAAATATTTAGTAATCATTGTACTATAATATTTTCTAATAGATATATTACATTATAGTTTTAAATTATATAAAAGTATTAAAAATAACATATATTATCTACTAATTATAATATGTATGTTTAATTATTATAATATTACCGTCCAACAGACAGGTCTAATCTAAGGGGTGTTTGGTATGATGGAATGGAAAGGAGAGAAACGGAATGAGAAAGACTTCCTTTGTTTGTTTGAGTCGAAAAAAGGGAATGAGAAAAGAGAAAGGAGAATCAATTTCATTCTCTCCATTCTTTATAAATTGTAGAAATGAGTGAGAATGGAAAAAAAAATTTTTTTTTTTAAAAGATGTTATATGTAATAAATGTATTATTATTTAAAATTTTATTTTTATATATATTCATTCTCTGTGGGTACCAAATAACGCCATTCTCTTTCCAAATACTCATTATCTTTCTCACTATTTTCATTCTCTATTACATTTCCATTTTCTATGATTCCCTCCAACCAAACAACCCCTAACAACTGTATTGCTTAGTTAGCTTAAGGGTGGAAAGAAGAAGAAAAGAAAGATAAGTTTTTCTTCCACTTACCTCAAAAATAAATAAAGGGAAATGCGATGCTTTTAAAATAATAATAATAATAATAATAATAATAATCATATAATCCTTGTTATAAATAGAAAAAAGGTGTTAGGTATCGTATTTATTTAGATAAGAAAAAGAAGAAAAAGAAGGGGAGGTATGGCAATGGCAATGGCAATGGCAATGGCAATGACTGGTTGTTGTTCATCGTCTCCATCTCTATCTGTATGTAACTGCTGGAAATATATATATATATATATAAATATTTATGTATCTCTCTGTCTTTTACTTGAATTATTAATAATAATTAAAAAATCGTATGGATGTGTTTCAGCGGCAGCAGAAGAAACTAGAGCTGAACAACAACAGACCTTATCATCATCATCAATCACGGCGTTGTATTATTGAATCCAAGGTGGTGGAGTTTACATCTCCAATTTTGGTAATTTCTTCTATCCGTATCTGAATTTGATTTTGTATAGGCCACAGAAAACGGCGGCGTTGGTCAGCGTAGACGGATATGGAGGAGAAGAAAATTGGTATCAACCCCTTTCTCTTTCTACTAGTACTACTAGTACTGTAATTTAATTAATTATACAACAACCACTACAACTAGTATTTAACAGTATTGTAATTTCTTCTATGTAATCATATCTGAGGAATTCGATTTCCACCAAAAAAGGTTGCTGTCTAACCCCTTGATCACCCTTTACTGAATGACCAACCTCAGAGAGAATAAACAAATAACACTGACTGACTGATTAAGTATAGACAAATAAAAGACTTCATCTTATGAGATGAACATAAATTCTTTTTTTTTTCCATCACTCTTGGATTAATAAACATGTGTTTCTCATGGTTAGATTTTCAATAGCCGTGTCACGGAGGTTTTTGTAAGATTTCTTGTGACTTGTTTTTCTTTCTTTCTTCAACCCCAGAAATACATGGATGATGTTACATTAAAACATTGTCTTATATACAAGATTATTATATGACCATTTACCACTAACAACAATCTTGGCAAAGAACCATTACCCTACATGATTAAGGCACCTTTTTCTCTAGATGAGCTCCATCAAATGGGCCTCATCTTCAACTGTAAGACAGCACCCTAGTAATATTCTTGCCTATTCTTGTTGGCAAAACGTTCCCACTTGTGTTGGAGTTGGCTACATGAACAAGAGCATTGTCTTGGATCTTTGTTTCTGATCCAACACTATAAACGCATCCATAACAAACTTGGACATCTCCAATGACTCCACCACAGGGTCTTCATCTAATAAATTAATCAGTGTCCTGTGCCTGCACGCTTGTTCTTCAAACAGCCTGGCCGGCGACCTGGATCCAAGATCCGACTAGGTAGCTTTTGAGTGGGTTTCTTATGCTCTGGTCTTGTGCACATGCTCATGAATTGGTATTCCACAGAACTGGAGTTCATGACTCCTAATAAACAAACACCAATCTATTGTCTTCACTCCTCAAAGAGATTTAAAAGTAATGACCTTTTGCAAGTTGCAGAGACACTGGCACTGCTAGGGCCCATTTGGTCTAAATACGGGCAAATGCATTGTTTTGTGCAACCAAGATGATGTCAATCGTTGCATTGTTTTGAAGCATGAATCTTGTTGTTGGTAACAGGATTTTGATCAAGGTGTAAATGACAATTTTAGCTGACACATTGGTTATGTACTTAACCCTATATAATGACAAGGAAGTCGTACAATTTGATAAATTGTATGATTTGATTACTTGGAACCTCTTTGTTTTTATGGACTACTGGTTGTGTAATTGTACCCTCGTACAAAATGAGATATATCATGCAATTGACCTGGGAGCTAGGGTTGGTGTACATGTATTGAACTATGTTTGGTTGATCATGTTATTCAGGGTTATGGCATCAAAGTATAATATGATGAAGTGTGTAATTTCTTACATAACTGGGTTCTTTAGCATTTTAATTCGAATGAGTTGTATCTTGTGGTGATTTTACAAGTTTTTGTGTGTGTAGTCAAAAAAAGATGAGATGATTCGGTACGCACAGGAAAGAACCCCATTTGTGGAAGAGCAGGTGAGAGACATATGGGAGACCGGGAAACTGGTGGGGTACGATATAGAGCGGCTGAAGCTGTGGGAGGATAATGTTTTTGTTTTTGTCAACAATTTGGCTGAAGAGGCCAATGAGTTGGTAGAACAAAACAAAGACGAATATGGGGGAAAGAAGAAAGCAATACTTCACGCTATAAGCAACAGGATGAATGAGATGGGATTTTATCGACCAGAGGCTTATATGCGAAGTGATCCTTTCAAGCATATCACGAAGATGGATATCGTTGATGATGAGGAGTAAATGTGATGTAGGACTAGTTGGTATTGCTGAATGCAGGGTGTTTTGGGGTGTATGACCTAGAAGGGGATACATTAGTACTACATTCGGTGTTTGTTCCTAGAGTGGTAGTTGTTTATTTTGACAATTTGTCAATCAATTTGTTTTGAACCTTAATTGTATTGGAAATGATAATAGTACCACTATCTTTTATTAATTCATCACAATATACATGTTTTATTTTGACTAGTTGGTAATTTGTCAATCAATTTGTTTTGAACCTTAATTGTACGGGAAATGATAATAGTACCACTATCTTTGATTAATTCATCACAATATACATCTTTTATAACATACAATTAGAACAATACCTGTGCGTAGCTCGGGTTACACTTAATTACCAAATACATTTTTACTTTAATCACATACTTTAGTTAAGTATTATCAATGATGGTTAAATTAAGAAATTGATAAACATAAATCTAATAATTATACATTTTAATTTTGACTTTTGATCATAATTTTTTAGATTCAAAACACAAGAAATCATAAAAGATTGTGCTTTTATAAACCAAAATTATTTTATTTCAAAAAGTTATGGTAGTTTGAATTTATATGCATTTACTTAAAACTTGTCATTAAATGTTTAAAAATTCACCTAAAATAAAAATCGATTTTTAAAAAAGAAAATAATTGATGATATACTAAAGATTTTTAAGCCAACAATGATCAGTCTAAATGGTCAATGACACTCTAGATTTTCATTAAGGTATTGAGTTCGTAGGGATCATAAGCCTTGTGGTTTTTCCTTTCGAATACTTATAACGGCCTATGGTTAACATATCGTTGTCTAGGGTACGTGCAAGGTTTTACCATTATACGGTGAGATTTTTCTGATGTCGTGTTCCGACTTAATGTTCGGAAAAAAAAACTAAAGTTTTGAATCTTAAAAAAGGCTTAAAGTATGACTTTTATATTGTAAGTATGCGTGTATATGTTTAGATTGATTGAAATTGTTTATAACTTAATATACTTGGTATAACTTTAGGGCAACTAAATATTTCAATTTGTCTAAAAGTCATTCTGAGACCGAAAAAATCTTATCTATACTATCTAATAAAACAAATTATTATTTTTTAAACTTTTTGTTTTTGAAAAACCAAAAATATCTCTCTCATTTATTAAATAATTTAAATATCTCCATTTAATATATATACCTATAATATTTTTAATGAAATAATTTACTATATAGATCTATCAACACTTAAAATAACTACAAAACCGCCTTTAATATCAATTACCTTTACATTCAACACCATCACCGCCCCACTGTCGTCCCCACTACTGCCCCAACCACCCTCACCGCCATCACTACCCTCATCGCCGCTGTATTATGCGGGCAAACAATATATGACTCAAATCATTCATCACTGGAAATAAATTCTTGTAAAGTTTATACTAATTAAAAAACAAATATAAAATCAAGGTATTACAAGCTACTCTGTAGACTATCAGATACGTATGAAACAATAACTTTTATCTTCACAAGCAAATTTTTTTTTTTTTTTTTTCATATTTGTAGTAGTCACAAAAAACGCAGATGACCTTACAAGCTCACTATCTAACATATGCACTATTGCACTCCGATATGTTCAACAATTAACACTCTCATCTATTTATAACGGTCAAATCTCCGCAGTCATCTTTCCCATCTATGTTGAACTCACGTAGTTGTGACCTTCACCGATCATATATCAGTCCGATATGATAATTGACAAATAAATGAAATCCTTATGTCGGTAAATATACGATGGGCGTATTTACTATTAATGACATAATATAAGGTTTCCCATTAGGTGATTAGAATTAAAGAGGTTTATAATGCACATGACATAAAACACCAAGGGGGCTAAGTGTAAATGTTATATATATAAATATAACATAATTAATCATCATTAGTGACTAATGAATCACTAATCACGCCCCCCCTTAATTGTGTGTGTGTTTTCTCTCTAATCTTCTTCCCCATCTAATCTATAATCACCTTAATTTGGGAACCAATCTCAATGGCAAGAATGCTGAATCAACTAACAAGTTCCTCAGGATCTTCAGGTTAGTAATCTTAATCATGTTTTCATTATATTTATAATACGAATCATTATTTTTCCAACATGTGGCATCAGAGCCTCGTTCTTTATGATCTTGATTCGTGTTATTGTTAAAACCGAAAAAAAAATGGTTTATAAAATTAAAAATGTGATTTTAATAAACAATAATAAGGTTTTGGTTATAATTTTTGTGAGTCCCTCGATAGCTATAGATCGCTCTCGAGATCGTCTATGATTATGTCGTGAGTGCGGAATCCTCA
Source organism: Erigeron canadensis (assembly GCF_010389155.1). Classification (NCBI taxonomy): domain Eukaryota; kingdom Viridiplantae; phylum Streptophyta; class Magnoliopsida; order Asterales; family Asteraceae; genus Erigeron; species Erigeron canadensis. The sequence continues at coordinate 44,361,321 of NC_057766.1, forward strand.
CGAGATAACTAGTTTGATTAGTAAATTGGTATATCGCTAATTATCAAATAAATAATCAGCCGTATTGTCCTATCTTCGTTTCTATAAGCTATAGAACGAACTTAGGTCTCTGGAGTACTTGTATGTCGAACGTCTATGTATATCAGGGTATTCGTTCGTATATATATGTTTCAGGTCGAACTGGGCTTGCTGGGCTTTGTTCTTACGAACTTAGCTGCCAGCCCATCTAACGAAGTTAATCTTCGTTTGTACCAAACGAAGTTTATCTTCGTTTGCCTCTAACGAAGATATACTTTATCTTCGTTAGATGTAATACTTGGTTATATTCCTAAGTGTTTCATCTTAAGGAATCCTAACACATATTATGTTTGTACTTGTATATCACACAACAAACATCATACATAACACATATATATATATATACAACTCCAAAACATGTAATCGATCATTACCAAAACATAAAGTCCATAATCTATCAATTACATATATAGATACGACATAAATTAACATAATGTCTCAATCTAAACAACATATTAAATCTAAGTTGTTGTTGTCACATCAACGTGCATCAACAAACTCCCCTTGACAGCAGCACCTTCGATTTCTTAGTCTTCAAAATCTGATCATTCATCAAACAACAATCTTTTGCTATTTGCATGAATATCTTCATGTAAGCAGAGCTGAAGTATCTTACGATATCTACTTTCTTCATGCTTCCAAAATGGCAAAAACGAGCACTCCGTATCGTATAACTTCCTCAGATCATTTCTTGAGAAGTTCACCAGCTGCATCGGATCATAAACTCTTCTCAACAAAATCTGCTTCTTTGAATCTGCATACATTTTGGCTTCACCAGAATTTCGATCAATTTCCCATTATCCATCTTGTCCAAGACATCTTGTGCCCATTTCTTGGCAGGAACCTTGATCATACATTTAATATCATGTTGAACAAACTCAACTGTTTTATCTGGCTTAACCACTCTTTTCTTCGATCTTGGCTCAATCTTAAATTGTGGTTTATCAGAATCTTTCATGTTCTTCCTTAACCAAAAATCTTTTCTAAGATTCTTACCAACAACGTCAGCTAAGCCATCATCACTTGGATTGATAATCCAGTTATTTCCAAGCTCATGTAAATCTTCTTCACACAAACTTCTGAAATGTCTCTCACACCATGCTAAGTACTGACAACCTTCTGGTCTTTTAAGCACAAACAACTTCAATTCATCATCATAAAACCAACTCCAGATGATTGTCTTGTACTTTGCAGCATCTTTATCTGAGATATGAGTCCAATACAAAATCGGTTTCCACGTTTCCCTATGTATTATCCAATCATTTACTCTTTTCTCGGGAACACGTCGATTAACAATATGTAATGAATCATCATCTCTGAGAGGAACTGGAAAATCATTTGAATTGAATGATCTTGTCACATTAATCTCATATTCAGATGGAATCGACACATCACCATTCTTAGCATACACAACAAAATGTAGAATTTGAGTTAGGCTGCTGAATGGGACTTGAAGCATTCTTTCTCTAACATCTGATCTCTGCTGATCCAACACTCTATTTTCTTCAATCAACGGATCTTCAGGAATTGAGTCCCACACTTCATCAAACCCATAAGGCTTCTTGAATATATCTAGATTTGGTTCAGGGACAAATTCGCCTTCCTCGAGCTCATCACCATCAAAGAATAAATCTGTATAATCTGGATCATCTATTTAAATTTACACAAAATGAACACCAGAATAAAAGAATAAACATAATAATTATAATAAAGATGAAATGTACTTGTATTAAAATAAGATAAATTACATTTTCATTACATAAAATGTCATAACTTATTACACACAATCAAGTATACATTCTATCTATCAATCTTTATCATAGACAAAATTAGAAACCTGAATCACGAGGAGCACCAGAAGGACCAGCACCAGAACCAGAAGCACCTTGCTGAGAAGTTTGAGAAGTATCACCTCCTGTCTCCCCCTCGATCGCTGCACCCTTTCCTCTATCTTCAACTGGGCGAGAAACATTCCTTTCAGCAGCATTATCAGCATCATCATCGTCATTCTGACGTCGTGGTTGAACCGCTGACAATCTGCAAACTTCTTCAGGGGCGAATCACAAAAAGCAAAGGATAATCGTGAGCGAGCAATGTAGTTGAACATTTCATGAAAATGTTCACAATTATGCTGATCTGGATCTAGGTTCAGTGCAAGATTGTGCTTTTTCACAAATTGACGTGGAGCGAGAGCCATTTCTGCAAAACCAACCAAAATATCGAAACAACTATAAATAATCACGATAAATGAATTGCCAAGTTGAAAAACCCTAATATGAAAAACCCTAGTCCAGAATTTCGCAAAACAAGTCTGAACGAAGATAACCAATAAATTCGTTAAGTGGATAGAACGAAGATAGAAGCTAAATTCGTAAGCAATAACTAAACGAAAATAGATCTTAAGTTCGTAAGAATTAAATCTAAATTTACACCTAACGAAGTTTAAGTTCGTAAAGACTAAACTGTACATGCAAGTTCGTAAGTTACAAAACTTATCTTCTAAGTTCGTAACCTATAAACGAAGTCTAAGTTCGTTTGAATAAACCTAAGGGTGTTAAGCTAAATTCGTTCCTCATCAACTTGGGTCTAAGTTCGTAAGGCATAAAAGTAACTTCATGTCTACCCAAGGTAAATTCGTTCAATTCAAAATCTAAGTCCATGTGCACACATCTAAATTCGTTTTGAACTAAAGTCTAAATTCGTTCACACAAGTCTAAATTCGTTTGATCAAACCAGATGAATGATCACAAGAATTTTATAAACATAATCAACACAAATCAAATCGAAGATACATGGAAACCTAAATCATATTCGTGAATGAAAAGAACATTAAAAACTTACTTAGATCGCAGTTTGGACAATGAATCAAGAAAACGAATTAAAGTGAGAAAAAAGAGAAAAAGTTTGTGTTTTAGGGTTTTTGCTCGAAAATAAGAGTATTTTTCGTTTGATAACGAAATAACGAAGAAAAACCCCTTTATATATGAAACTAACAATGGGCCAACTATGGATCGGGCATAACTTCACAAACGAAGTTAGCCAAACGAAGATAAACTTCGTTTGAACAAAGGTGTGTCGAACGAAGATAGCAGTTATCTTCGTAAGAACAAATCTGAAAATATTCCGTAGTTCAGCAAAAATTTCAGAGTTTCATCCAAGCAATCATCCAAAACACAACCCTTTATCACAATCTGTACATAGCAAAAACTCGTTAGATAGCAACCTGTTCATGCCTTGTACTAAAACGTTCTTAGCACCCAGATTCATAATCATAATGTAAGTAGATAACTGAACATTATAATCCTGAATAAAAACATATGGTTTAAACGCTATCCATAAACAAACCTGAAAATAATCAATTTAAACATGAACTTCATTACCAATTTGATGATGACACCGAGAACTTCCTTGGATCATAATATGCATGACAGCAAACCATCTTGAAACACTTAAATCCCATACTAAATGCCGTCTACAAAACTTAACAAACAATGAACTATCCAACAAAAATTCACTGAAGAACTTAGTAAAGTTTCCAAAAGTATGTCATAAATCACAGCATGAAATTCAAAGGAAACTAATATGAAATTTGATTATTTTCATTAAATACATGAATCATAAATAAATAACTATTCCAAAAACCAGTTCATGTATTCATCCTTCACATACTCTAATCTGCATCACAAATATTATCACTACACACCAAGGATCTTATCGTAATGATATCATCCATGTAAATAACAATGCAGTAACAGAAGTCAGCATTCCAACGTTATCTTCTTAACCTGAACACTGCACACTTACCACAGAACTCATCAACGCATTGAGAACAAAATAGTATAATGCAGAAAATTCAAGTTACAATCATACTCAATCAGGGTTAACAAATATGAAATAACTAAAAATCTAACAAAAGATCAAGGGAAGTCATTTCTTGTCAAACCCTAAAATGTCACCACACAAATTTAAACAAACCAATTAATAATTTGGTGACAAGTGAAAATCATGAAATTTCAAATGACTTTGACATTTCACATTACACTTGAAAAGATCTTTTTCTAAACTTTAAACAAATTAATGTCCATATTAGAAAATCTTCTTTGTGAACAGTCTACACAACTTCACTAAAAATTCACATGAAGGAATTCAGCAAAAATATATACTCAGAATTTGAATAGGATCTCTCATGGAATAAGAACTTATAAAAATTCTTATTTTGACTCAATTAAAAAGAAAAATAACACAGAATAAAAATTGCAGAACAATAAACTAATCTAAATTCTAATTAACTAGACTTTATACATTATTCACATTAAGCATGATTACTGCTGATTAGATCAGTATAGCATGTTACATAAGCCTGCGGGTGAGAAATAATTCTCTTATTATAAGTTTTGAACCATGACCAACAGCGATTACCGGTATGTTAGTCCTCTTAAACACTCGGTACGTCCAGTTTCCTTTGTGTTATGACACTTTCGACATACCCTGGCCAAGGACAGTCACCATGTAACCCGAGTAGCCTAATATGCCATTGGATAGATTGCGAACTTATGTAACCCACATTCAGATATACTTTCGTAATCGATACAAGCACTAAGATAAAAATATTCAATATATTCAAGAACATCCTTAACCAATCATGAGACACTTTGTGGATAACTGAATTGAATTACTTTGTGATTTCACATATTTGCTTCTGCATTTCATGATTTATAAGGAACCCGTGATTTTCTATGAGATCCATGTAGCGAACTTTCCGACAACCTATCCCAAGTTGTAAGCTTTAGGTAGGCTAGGTATACAAAGACACCCCGAGGACATACTTGTCCGAATCTCAAAGACCACATTAGCCCCTTAATTTGCATTCATTTGATTTGCATAACAATATCACATTTACTTTTATGCTCATGATTGGTAGAGGTTCTTGCCTATTCATTGAACAAATCTTATAGTAATGCTAGATCTTTCACAAAATTTAAGGACTAGATCAATTCATTACTGAAAAGCAAGCAATCTCAGCCATATATCTGAATATGTTTCCCACAAGAACATTGTATAATTTAAGTTCAGATTAAAGGAAACCTTGGTACTTTGTGTCTACCGATATATCCCAAATTGTAATCACTGAACTAATCAGTTATATTACGATTAAGCAGGCTTAAAAGCTAAAGTATCGTCACTTCTTGCATTTAGCGCAGTAACCTTACTTAATAATTTTTTTTTTTTTTTTTTTTTTGACACTAGATATATACAAACTTATACTAAGACAACTCTTTTTGTATTTTTTTTTTTATGACACTATCTATGTACAACTTATACTACAAAGACACGAAAAATACATTTAAGTTCTTTGAGAGAAACTACTCGGCATTCTTCATACCATTGAGTTGAAATAACAACTCAAGACGAGGTCCATCAAAAGCTTTAGTGTATAAATCAGCAAGATTATCATCAGTAATAACCTTTTCTAAATGAATAAGCTTTTTCTCAAAACAGTCACGTATGAAGTGATACTTTATATCTATGTGCTTGGTGACTTTAAAGTTTTTCGGATTCTTGGTAATATCTATGGCAGACTTATTATCAATACAAATAGGAGTATTAGAGATATTCATACCATAATCGCGCAGTTGTTGCTGTATCCAAAGCACCTGAGAACAGCAATATCCAGCAACAATGTACTCTGCTTCACAGGATGACTGTGCAACAGATGTCTGCTGTTTGCACTGCCACGATACAATTCTCCCCCCTAAAAGCTGACATCCACCGACGTTGATTTCCTATCCGAGTTGTCACCACCATAATCCGAATCAGTATAAGCTACAAAGTCAAAAGAACCATACATGGGATACCAAAGACCTAGACGAGGCTTGGCTTTCACATAACGAAGGATTCTTTTTGCAGCTTTCAAGTGAGACTCTTTCGGATTAGCCTGATATCTAGCACACATAGAAACAGCAAAGGTAATATCTGGACGTGAGGCTGTCAGATACATCAAGGATCCAATGATAGGTCGATATTGAGTGGCATCGACAGATGGATCATTAGGCTTATCAGGACACAACCCATGATTAGTCTTAATTGGAGTAACAGCATTCTTAGCATCAGACATGCGAAACCGAGTAAGCAAATCTTTAACATACTTGGTCTGATGTATAAAGAAACCATCTTTCAGTTGATCCACCTGTAGACCAAGGAAGAAGGTTAATTCCCCCATAGCACTCATCTCAAACTTAGCCTTCATGCTGTGTTCAAATTCCTTGCACATTTGGTTATCAGATGAACCAAAAATGATGTCATCGACATAAACCTGTACAAGCAAGTAGTCCTTCCCTTTCCATTTAATAAACAACGTGCTGTCTATAGAACCTCTGGTAAAACCACTTTCCTTCAAATGAGTTGACAATTTTTCATACCATGATCGAGGAGCCTGATGTAAACCATATAAAGCCTTATCGAGACGATATACTTTATTAGGAAAGTCTGGATCCTCAAACCCGGTAGGTTGTTCGACATACACTTCTTCTTTAATATCACCATACAAGAAGGCACTCTTTACATCAAGCTGATACACCTTAATACCCTTATAACTAGCATATGCCAGAAATAATCGAATAGCTTCAAGTCTAGCTACAGGTGCAAATGTCTCATCGTAATCAAAACCTTCTTGTTGCTCAAATCCTCTAACCACCAATCGAGCCTTATTTCGAGTAACTACACCTCTGTCATCGCGTTTACAACGAAAAACCCAACGCGTTGTTAAAGGAGATTCACCCGGAGGTAAGTCAACTAACTTCCATACCTCAAGCTTCCGAAACTGAGCCAATTCTTCTTGCATCGCCTCAACCCATGACGGTTCCTTAAGAGCCATTCCAACATTCTTAGGCTCAACCTGAGAGATAAAGCAGTAATACAAGTACCAGGTAATTGCCCCAGTATCCTTAACTTCAGCAAACATACACGACGGTTTCTTAGATTGATTCCTCGTGCGAACAGAGGCAGAAGCATCACCAATGATTTGCTTGACTGGATGATCCTTGTGGACTCTGGTTTGAGGAACCTTATCGACAGAAAGATCATCTCCCAAATTCGTCTGCACATGTTGCTCTGGAGTTTTGTAATCTGGAGTGTTAGGCTCCTCCTGAATTTCACCTTCCGTGTCATCAGTATCATAGAAAGGAGAATCAGGTAGAGGTACATGCAAAGGATCAGTAGGAACTATAGGAGCAGGCTCTAAGGTTGAATCTGCTACTTTTGTCCCACTAGATTCTCCAGATTCAGAGGTAGGCTCAACATTGGTGAGGGACCGGAAGAAGAACCAGAAACCGGTCCACCATCCAAAGGATCATGAAGAGTAACGACATCCTCCACTGTTGGAACACCTGCAAAAGAAACAGGACCACGAAAAGAAGTGAAGACACCGTCATAATCAAAATGATTAGCAGGACCAAGGTGTACAGCAGGTTTGTGACTGACAATTACAACATTTGTACCAAGATCTACTTTGCCAGTCTTCTGATTGTACACTCGCCTAATCGGTGTACTTGGAACATAGCCCAAAAAGAAACCCTCCTCAGATTTAGGTTCAAATTTCCCTTGAGGAAGAGTTTTAAGAAAAGTGCACGGAACACCGAAAGGCTCAACATTCTGTAAATTGGGTTTTTTGTTGTGCAATAGTTCATAACTAGTCTTCTTAAACCGTTTCACTGTTAAAACCCGATTCAGAATGTGACAAGCTGTATTCACTGCCTCTCCCCAGAAAGTAATAGGAAGCCCTGAATCAGCAAGCATCGTCCTGGCTGTCTCAATTAGCGTCCTGTTCTTCCGTTCAGCCACTCCATTCTGTTGTGGCTCATATGGTGCACTGTACTGATGTTGAATTCCTTTGGTCAAGCAAAATACAGTAATAGTATTATTCTTGAACTCAGTGCCATTGTCACTCCTGATTCTCTTAACTTTGACTCCATGGACATTTTCAACTTGCTTGACAAAATCCATAAATCGTTCGGCAGTCTCATCCTTGGTCTTCAGAAAAAATACCCATGAGTACCGCGAGTAATCATCAGTGATCACCAAACAGTAAGACATCCCTCCAATGCTTCTTCTGTTCACAGGACCAAAGAGATCCATATGAAGTAATTCGAATGGTTTGGAAATGGAGTTGAGTACCTTGGATTTATGCGGATTCTTATGTTGCTTTCCTTTCAAACACGGTACACACTTATCTTCCATCCCAAACTTCTTAACAGGCACACCGTCAACTAACCCAAGACTGATAAGTTCATTCATTTTCCGAAAGTTGATATGTCCCATTCTACGATGCCATAGGAGAGATTCAGACTCATTTGCCTTGCTCAACAAACAAAGGGGCTCCTTTGGATTATCAACACCTAAAATTAAACCATAGATGTCTCTCTTCCTAGGAGCTTTGAGCATAATCCATTCTTCTGGAATAACAAAACCCGGCTTCAAGATGTATGCCTCCTTTTCTGTGAAATGAACATTGTTGCCCTTATCACAGATCTGTGAGACACTCATTAGATTGTGAGTAAGTTGTTCCACATAATTAACTCTTTCTAGAGTTAGTTGTCCATTGACGACATCTCCTTGACCGGTGATGTTGCCGCCCTTGGAACCAGCAAAACTAACATATGACCCATTTATACCAGTATAATTGGACAAGAGCTTCTTGTCCCCTGTCATGTGCCTGGAGCATCCACTGTCAAGGTACCACAAATGAATAGGTTTCCTAGGAACTCCCTGCACATCAAATGAGAAATATTAGTTATCATTGGGGACCCAAACCTTCATAGGTTTGGGTCGTCCCTTCTCATCCTTGAGAATCAGTTCAGTCCAATATCCATTGCTAGAAGCCGTGGGTGTGACTTGATTCTCAACTTGTCTTCTTACTGGAGAAGACTTCTGACCGTTCGTTGGAGAAGGTCTTGAGGAATGAAGGCCAAAAGAAGGTCGAACACTTGAATGATTTCGGTCATAAAAGAAATTACGACTTGAAGGTGTGTGTGACCGACTTGAACTCCCACTGGGGGTAGTGAATCTTTGTCCCATAGGAAAAGAACCTTTTGGTGGAGAGTCACGTCGTTGAGGGATAGTAAACAGTTTTGAAGAAGATTGAACTTTAGTTTCATAAACCTGTTTAGCATTACCCAACCCCTTTTTACCTTCCGAGGTGGTAACCTTTGAAGGAGAACCTGATCGCCGAGGTCGATTAGGACATACACTGTAAACATGACCTTTTTCATGACAAGCAAAGCAAGAGAGGACCTTAGGTTGTTTCTTTGTATCTACCTTATTATTGGTACTTACAGATACACTATTGTCCACTGATTTACTTGTTTTACTAGGATCCTTATGGTCTCGTTTGGTCGGTGATGTCCTAGACTTACTTGGGGACTTCTGTCGAGCAGGCATTAAGATATGCTTCAAAGCCTTAGTTGCTTCGATATTAACAACTAATTCATCTTCAGATTGACTAATCCTAGACTGCTTAGGTAAAGGAGTTTGACGCAACTGACTTAATCGCTTCATATCCTTAATATCAACATTCCAGACTTTATCAATCCTCTTAGGGTCAATTAATGATAACGGGAATTCTAACTCAGTGTAGACCCTACTACTCTTACGAAGTGTAAAGTGAGTAATACTGTCTTTTTGACCATAAGAAGTGGACGAATCTAGGACGACACCTTTCAATTTCTCTTCCTTGGTAGGTTGAGAAGAAACTCCTTTAGACACTGTTGTCTCCTCAGTCAAAGTAGGCTTAGGAGACGAGTCTTGAGATTTACCAACATCAACACTAGGTTGAAGTAGGACTTCCGGGATATTAGGTTCTACAGGAGTATAATTATTGTTGAAAGGAGGAGGCATGCTATTGTAAGAAACCTTAGCAGAGTCAGAACTCTTAGATGGAGAGTCCCCAAATTTTGCATATGCATCAAAAGCTCATCATGTCTAGTGAATCAACCTTAGCTTGTAAGTCCACTATTTCTATTCTAGCATCAGCTAGTTCTTTCTCGATAGTAGAACACTTCTTAGCTAATAATGCATAAGCTTCACCACCTACTCTTTCTACAGCCACAGCATGTTTAACTTTGTCTTTCATAGCATTAATGTCAGACTCTAAAGATTTAATCCTATCCTTTAAAAATCTTTCTCTTTCAGTGACAGTTAAATCTTTTTTAATCAATTTATCTCTTTCTTCATGAGCAGCATTAACAACGGATTCTAAATGCTTAATTCGTTCATTCTTTTGTTCAATTTCATCAAACATTCGATTAACAATTTGGCAAACATGAACAATAGTACGAAGAGAATAAGATACCTGTTGATCTGCTTCTTTGCAGTCTGCCATGTACGCAACAAAGTCATCCACACTCATGCCTGCTGGAATTTCATACTCGTTCATCTGCTCTTCAATCGTCTTTTCAACCTTTTCAGTAGCAGAATCGTCTTTGTTCTCAGCAGCGTTCACCTCTCCAGAATCTTTCGTATCAGCAACCTCAACCTCTTCATCCGACTCAGAATCAGTGTCATATACCTGAGTAGAAGATTCCAAGTTCGAGCTTTGAGCATTTTCATACAGATGCTCATCACTGTGGTAAACTGAGGTGTCCAAGAAATCCTCAACAGAATCTGCTATTTGAGCCATATCATCAACTATTTCGGCCAAATAAGCATTATTAGTCTCATCCTGTGGAAGATTCCAGACATAAGAACCATCAGGTTGAGCAGCTACGATAGCCTTGTCATTGCTATTTCCAGTAGTATCTTCAGTCAACAAGAGAGCTCTACTTGCATTCTGATTAAAAGGACGATTACCACCTCTATCTTGACGGGTAGGGGTAATGTTGACATCTCTCTTTGGTCGTTGACATTCTTTGGCAAAATGTCCAAAGCCATCGCAATTATAGCACTTAACCTTTGACTTGTCAAAGCCCTGAGTACCCCAATAAGCTGTCGACCTGTTCGCTGCATAAACCTTTGCACTCTCCTAGTGATCATCGCCAAATTCCATTTCAGATCCATTTCTTCAACATCATCTGGATCTATTTGGTCATAATCTTCATCAATGAGTGCTGGATCCGTGATCCTCCCAGCAACAAAAGCTTCATGTGCAGCACACATTGCAGCAAAGACATTCATCCTTCCCTCAGCAGATTTCATATCCATAGGCATAGACTTGTAACCAGCAGAAGTAGAAGAAATGTTACCAAACGACATATTTCCAGGCTTGGCATTCTCATTTGTCTTTCGAGCCTTGAAACCAGCATCAGAAGCCATGAAACCTGCAGAATCATCTCCATCCATAATACAATTAGGACCTTCTTTCGTGCCAGAAGAACCAACTCCAGAAAAGAATGCATTAATATCAGCTGTAGGATTCTTCATAGTGGCATGATAAAGAGATGGATCTTGTGTGAAGTTGTCTTGGAGATCCTTTGCCTTATCCTTCATTTCTCTGTTTCTTAATGTGGATATAACACCATCTATACGAAGAGATGCATAATCAGCTCTTTCTTGCAATCCATGACGAAATTCTTTATAAGCTTTCGGCAGACCATCCAAGAATTTATCCACTATCTCAGTAGGAGTATACTTAAGATCAAAATAGGCTAACTCAGCAAGAAGATGTTGAAATCTCAAGATAAGATCCTCAACTAGTTCGTTCTTGGTAGCATTAAAGCAATCAAATTGTTTCTTAAGCATCTTAACTCGATTTTGCTTCAATAATGGATCACCTTCACAGTGAGCTTCAATAGCATCGAACAGTTGCTTGGAAGTCTTGTACTCCTGTTTAGGAAACAAGTGCACTAATTCTTGAGGAATGCACATTCTAAGAGTAGAAAGAGCCTTAACTTCAACAGCATACAAGGATTTTTCTTCACCTTTTAATTCTCCTACTTTGTAATTAGTTGTAACACCGTTTACAGTAAGAGTTGGCCATTCATATCCTTCAGTGATCATAATCCACATATTCAAATCTTCTCGTTGAATATAATCTTCAAATCGACCTCTCCACGCCCAGAAGTCAGCCAATGAAACTAACTTCGGTGGAGAATTAGTACGTCCAATGAGATGATCATGATAGACAAGAGAATTCAGGTATTGAGCAACAGCAGTGTTGGTTGACGAGGAAGCCATTTCGGAATTTTTTTTGCACTGAACAAAGATAGATCTTAAATTCGTTTGAATGAGAGAAACGAAGATAGGATTAACTTCGTTTGCAGGAGAAAACGAAGATAGAATTATCTTCGTTTGAAGGAAAGAACGAAGATAAAGCAAAAATCCGTAAGGTGAGAGTAACGAAGATAACTTGAAATTCGTTTGAAGGAACTTAACGAAAATAAAGCTAAAAATGTTGGAAGAACTCGAAACGAAGATGAGGTTAATTTCGTTTGCTAAATTCGTTTGAGAAAACGAAGTTAGCGACAGTAAGGGTGTCGGGAGGTTGATTTTCAGAGAAAAGAATCAAACAAAACGATCTCGAACCTTCGATAAGAAATCGATTGGCTTGATACCACTTGTGAGTCCCTCGATAGCTATAGATCGCTCTCGAGATCGTCTATGATTATGTCGTGAGTGCGGAATCCTCACGAGATAACTAGTTTGATTAGTAAATTGGTATATCGCTAATTATCAAATAAATAATCAGCCGTATTGTCCTATCTTCGTTTCTATAAGCTATAGAACGAACTTAGGTCTCTGGAGTACTTGTATGTCGAACGTCTATGTATATCAGGGTATTCGTTCGTATATATATGTTTCAGGTCGAACTGGGCTTGCTGGGCTTTGTTCTTACGAACTTAGCTGCCAGCCCATCTAACGAAGTTAATCTTCGTTTGTACCAAACGAAGTTTATCTTCGTTTGCCTCTAACGAAGATATACTTTATCTTCGTTAGATGTAATACTTGGTTATATTCCTAAGTGTTTCATCTTAAGGAATCCTAACACATATTATGTTTGTACTTGTATATCACACAACAAACATCATACATAACACATATATATATATATACAACTCCAAAACATGTAATCGATCATTACCAAAACATAAAGTCCATAATCTATCAATTACATATATAGATACGACATAAATTAACATAATGTCTCAATCTAAACAACATATTAAATCTAAGTTGTTGTTGTCACATCAACGTGCATCAACAAACTCCCCCTTGACAGCAGCACCTTCGATTTCTTAGTCTTCAAAATCTGATCATTCATCAAACAACAATCTTTTGCTATTTGCATGAATATCTTCATGTAAGCAGAGCTGAAGTATCTTACGATATCTACTTTCTTCATGCTTCCAAAATGGCAAAAACGAGCACTCCGTATCGTATAACTTCCTCAGATCATTTCTTGAGAAGTTCACCAGCTGCATCGGACCTCGAGCTTGACCTCTAAGCTCGACCTCGAGCTCGACCTGCCTAAGCTCGAGCTCGACCTCGAGCTCGACCTACTTAGCTCGACCTCGAGCTCGACCTCATCTTGCACTAGTCGAACTTCGACTTAAACTGTGGTGCTAGTCGACCCTCAATGCTAGTCTAACTTCGACTTCAAGCTAGTCAAGTTTGATCTAATTTCCTAGTCGAACTTGACCTTAATTGCTAGTCGTTCTCGACCTTAATTTAATTTACTCGAAGTCGACCTAAAAGTATACTAGTCGAGCTAAATATAAAGCATTATTCGACTTTATTGCATTATTAAAATTTGACCGTATATTAAATTTTGATTTAGACTTTATTCAATTCGACGTTAACTTAAGTCGTCTTTTTAATTTAGTCTCTATTGAATTCGACATTAATTTTAGTCGATTTTGATTTAGTCTTTATTGAATTTGAGCTTGAGTTAACTTAAGTCGTCTTTTGATTTAGTCTTTATCGAAATCTGAAATTATACGGCCTTAAAATAACCCCATAATTTTATGGTCAAATTTGTCTCTAATTTTTCAGAAATAATTTTTTCTGAGACGTTTTTGCCATAACAAGTTAATGGGAATAAAAAATTAACAAGTTAATGGGAAATAATTTTTTCTGAGACGTTCAGCTCGACCCCAACCAGGGGCTCTGCCCCTTGGACCCCGCCAGGGGCTGCCTCCCCTTAGACCCCGCTTCCAGGGGCGCTGCCCCCGGACCCCCGTAATGCTTGGGGGCTTCGCACTAATACATGGTTTCATTGTTTGTGCCCAAAGGTCAAATATGATTCTCGTGTTGCGTTTTTCTTTTCCTTTAGCATAATAAACACTTAGCGTATTAATTCTGCCCAAAGGTGATTTAATATGTTATGTGTAGCAAAAGGAACTCTTTTTCATGCATAATATACACGATGCTTAATTTTGTGCCCAAAGGTCAAAAGATAAGTGTTGTGTTGCATGAACCTAAAACTCATGTTTTTCGCTTAGATATTAGTTACTTCTGCCCAAAGGTGATGTAACATCTAAGTGGAGCCTAATTTTAGCTTATGGTTTTGGTGTTTACTATAAGCGTACTTATCACTTGCTTCATTAATATAATGGTCACAGTCTCATAACTTTAGGAACATTAGGCATACTTAATTTAGTTCCATTACTCTAAGAGACCTCACTTAATCCGCTTTACACAGCTAACTATGTTACTATAAATAACCTTCTTTAACTCGTATTGTAAATTCATATCCTCTTTATCTCCACTGTCAGTACCTAACTTTGGCATTGAGCCACTCACTGGCGCGAACTATGCTTCTTGGAAGGATCAACTAATGCTGACTCTAGGCATGTTAGATTACGACCTTGCCATTCGTCAGGATGAACCTGCTGCCATTACTGAGCAATCCACTAGGGAGCAGAAGGCGGCTTATGATAGATGGGAAAAGGCGAATCGCTTATCACTTATGCTGGTCAAGAATACAATCCACCTCAGCATCCGAGGAGCAATTCCTGATTCTGACAAGGTGAAGGAATACCCCAAATTTGTAGAGGATCATTTCAAGGGATCATCGAAGGCGCTGGCAAGTAATTTGATGCTGCAAATGCTTACTCTGAAATATGATGGTAGCAGTGGTGTTCGTGAACACATTATGAAGATGACTGACATGGCTAATAAGCTTAAGAGCCTTGAAATGGAAGTGTCGGATAACTTTCTTGTGCACTTCATATTGACATCCTTACCTGCTCGTTTTGACACCTTCAAAGTAAATTATAATGCTATGAAGGATAAGTGGTCAACGAGTGATCTAATTTCGATGTGTGTGCAAGAAGAGGAACGCCTAAAACTGGCACAACCTGAGTCTGTTCATCTTACCACCACTGCTAATTCTAAGAAAAGGAAGGGTAGATCTGGTAATTCTGGTAATAAGAATGCAAATAAAGTCCCTAAGACCAATCCTGGTGCAGTTGCTTCTAGCTCTAATCCCTTGAGTGGCAAACTTCATTGTAAATTCTGTCGTGCAAATGGGCACACTCAGAAAAATTGCCCTAAATTCAAGGAATGGCTAGCTAAGAAAGGTAACGTACTTTATGCAATATTTGATTCTTTCATGATTGATGTACCTATTAATACATGGTGGGGTGACTCTGGTTCTATGGTTCATGTGACCAACTCAATGCAGGGATTCCTTACAATCCAGAAGCTACCAAAGGGCCAAAGAAAGCTTAGAGTTGGAAGTGGTGATCTCTTAGATGTCGAAGCCATGGGAACTTTAATTTTACATATGAGTACCAGAAAGACTATTAGACTAGTAGATACCTTATATGTACCGAGAATTACTCGGAATCTTGTATCTATTGGTAAACTTGATCTTGAAGGTTATGTAATGATTCATGGTAGCGACAAGATTGCTATTACTTTAAATAATGAATTGCTTGGTCGTGGTTTTTTGGATGGATTACTGTATAAATTAGAACTAGATCATAAATTTTCCCAGTCTTTGTTGTCTCTTAATGTTGATGATGTAACTAAAACAAAGACAAAATCACCTAAGAAATTGGAGAATTCCTCTATGTTGTGGCATAAACGTCTTGGCCACATCTCACAAGATCGCATGAAACGACTCGTGAAAGATGAAATCTTACCTTCTCTCGATTTCAGTGATTTTGAAACATGTATTAAGTGCCTTAAAGGCAAAATGGCTAAAGGTAACAAGAAAGGAGCCACTAGGAGTTCCAACTTGTTGGAAATGATACACACTGACATTAGTGGCCCTTATTCCACATCAATCACTGGTCATACATCATTTATTACATTCATTGACGATTATTCGCGTTACATGCACCTGTATTTAATTAAGGAAAAATCTGAGTCTTTACAAACTTTTATTGATTATAAAACTATGGTTGAAAACCAACTCGATCGTAAAATAAAAGTTGTAAGATCAGATAGGGGAGGTGAATATTATGGCAGACATACTGACATTGGTCAAGCTCCTGGTCCATTCCATAATTATTGCAAAGACCATGGCATTATTAACCAATACACCATGCCTGGTTCTCCTCAACAAAATGGTGTTGCTGAAAGGAGAAACCGAACCTTAATGGACATGGTGAGAAGTATGTTTGCCAACACCAACTTACCTAATTTCCTTTGGACTGAGGCCTTAAAAACAGCCGTTCATATACTCAATAGGGTTCCATCCAAATCTGTCCCTAAAACTCCTCATGAGATTTGGACAGGTAAGAAACCAAGTCTAGCATATATGAAAGTATGGGGCTGTCCTGCCGAAGCTAAAATCTATAACCCAAACCTAAAGAAACTGGATCCTAAAACCATTACATGTTTCTTTGTTGGTTATCCAGACAATTCAAAAGGTTATCGGTTTTACTGTCCTACCCATACTACTTCCATCACTGACACGCAGCATGCCACTTTTCTAGAGAACTCAGAGATCAGTGGGAGCACGACAAATCATAACTTGGATTTGCATGAAGTACAAGATGTGGGGGGAAACCACTCGTCGGTTATTAGTCCTCCGATAATTCCTCTTGTACCCAACGCTACTCAAACCACTGATCAACCTTCTCCTAATCACAACGCTGCTAATATCAATGATCCTCCTTCTCCTAATCAAAATCCTCCTCCTAATCATAATGTTGATGCTGCGAATAATGAAGGACCTTCCGTTACAGAACCCGAAATTCAGCTTAGAAGATCATCCAGGCAACGAAGGGCCACAAATTTTGATGATTATGTCACCTTCTTAGCTGAAGATGAGGACATTGGAAAGCTTACTGATCCTACCTCTTATCAAGAAGCCATTAATAGTAACCAAGCCTCTAAATGGAATGACGCCATGATTGAGGAGCTTAATTCCATGAAACATAAAGACGTTTGGGATTTGGTTGAACTTCCTGAAGGATCCAAACCAACAGGTTGTAAATGGGTCTTCAAAACCAAACTAGACCCGAATGGAAATGTTGAACGCTATAAGGCTAGATTGGTTGCAAAAGGCTATACTCAAAAGGCTGGAATTGATTATCAAGAGACCTTTTCTCTTGTGTCTCGTAAAGATTCCTAAGGATCGTCATGGCACTAGTAGCTCATTTTGATCTTGAGTTACATCAGATGGATGTCAAGACTGCTTTTCTTAATGGAGACTTGGAAGAAGACGTATACATGTGGCAGCCTGAAGGATTCATTCCAAAAGGTAAAGAGCACATGGTCTGCAAGTTGAAGAAGTCCATATATGGGTTGAAACAAGCGTCACGTCAATGGTACCTTAAGATCGATGAAGTCATGAAAGGACGAGATTTCTTAAAGAATCCAGTGGATCAATGCACCTATCTCAAGATCAGTGGGAGTAACTTCATAATCCTCGTTTTGTACGTAGATGACATCCTACTTGCAAGTAACAACTTGGATATGCTGCATGAAACGAAGCGCATGCTTTCACAGAATTTTGACATGAAAGATCTCGGTGAGGCCTCTTATGTCATAGGTATCGAAATACACCGGGATAGGCGTAATGGTGTTCTGGGTCTTTCTCAAAGGGCCTATATTGACCGTATTCTGGAACGCTATAAAATGCAGGACTGCTCGCCCACTGTAGCTCCAGTAGTTAAAGGAGACGTATTCGGTTCTTTCCAAACCGCGAGTACTGAGATTGAAAAGGAGCAGATGAGGATGATACCTTATGCATCTGTAGTTGGGAGCATTATGTATGCTCAAGTCTGCACTCGACCAGATGTCGCTTACATTGCTGGTATGCTAGGATGTTATCTGTCTAATCCTGGATTGGCACACTGGAAAGCGGCTAAAAAGGTTCTACGATATCTGCAAGGGACCAAAGACTACAAACTAACTTTTAGAAGGAGTGATGACTTAAAAGTAGTAGGATATTCTGATTCTGATTTTGCTAAAAGCAAGGAGGATAAAAAATCTACTTCTGGATATATTTTCATGTTAGCTGGCGGACCTATCTCTTGGCGGAGTCATAAACAGAAACTGACTGCAACGTCCACCATGATGGTTGAATATATTGCCGTTTACAATGCCACTTGTCATGGAATGTTGTTAAGGAACCTTGTCAGTGGACTTAAAATCGTCAATTCTATTTCTAGACCATTGAAGCTTTACTGTGATAACTCAGCCATCGTAACTTTCTCGAACAGTAACAGTTCGACTGGCGCTGGACTGTACCTCGATACAAAGTATCTGTTTGTACGCGAACGGGTTGAGGAAAATGTTCTTTGTATTGAGTACATAAGTACAAATGATATGCTAGCGGATCCGATGACCAAAGGTCTTCCTCCTAATATCTTCGTAGGACACGTGTCGAAGATGGGGCTTATAAAAGATTTAATTTGATAGCATATTGTACTTGTCATGGTCATTATTATTAAATTTAATAAAATTTTCCTCTGTATTCAGATTTTGTTTGTCTATTATTTACATTCAGCATGCATAATGATGTATAGACATTATTGTAACAAAATTTGTCTTAGTCAATTGATCATTGCTTATTTAGTTTTAAATTTGAGTCATAGTTTGACTAGTGGGGGTCCACATAATTGTGATCAAGTACCTTGACAATTGATCACATATATGCAAGTCGATCACATATAATCATAGCAATATTCGTGCACATGTGATCAAGAATTAAAATCTCCACATAATTGTATAACGGATGATAATTCATGCCTCCACACAATTATAAACTTCAAAATTACACATAAGTTATTCAGAAAACAATCAAACAACAATTTTCATATAAAGAACAATCATCAGTTGGGCTTGATTTGAAAAGTTCTCAAAGGTTCTCGCAAAAAAAAGTTTCCCAAAATAACTTTTCACTATATAAATATATATATAAGTCAGTAATGCATATATGTGATAGATTTATCATTTGTTGTGGTTCGGATATCACTTTCCTAATTGTATTGTCAAGTACCTTGGAAATGATTGTCTTTAGATAACGCAAGCAATGCGAGGTTTTCTGATGTAGAGAACTAAACACAAATCGAAGTTGTCGATTCAATCCAATGTCAAGAATATTATTTTTTAATTAAGATCTAATATAACTTTTTGATGTCGGTAATTGTATCATTGACGGTGAAACATGATTTTTGTCATTTTAAATCTTTAATTACGTTTAGTTATGTGATTTTAATATGTGATTTTAAGTTATAAGTTTTAGAAACAAAAATATTTTATTATTATAACTTTCTAACACAATTTGTATTACGTCAGAAAAATTTATATTGATATATTGAAAAATTATATATGTCAAGTCCGCTAGTAAAAAGATATATATGAAACTCAAAAGAAAACATATAGGACTTATCCTCGTGTCTTATAAGTTATAGGGATTAGTTTCCTCGAATGTAAGAAACTTTGAATGAATGTCTATAGTAGGAAATAATTAAAGTTGTGCGTATTGTATGTAAACAACTTTGAAATAATGCTTATTGTATGTAAGAATTTCGTTTCAACCAATTAAAATCTGACAAGTGGCACCTGTATATGGTTGCCACGTATGTTTTCTTACATACAATAAACATTTTTTCAAGTTGCTTACATACAATACACATAACTTTAGTTTTCTCTCACTGATAGTTACATTCCAGGAAACTAATCCCTAAGTTATAAGGTTGAAGTTTATTTTATATTTTAGATATAGGGTGTGTTTGGCAAGTAGCTTTTAGAAGCTTTTAGTAGCTTCAAGCTTCAAACTTAAAAAAAAAAGCTCATATCCGATAAATGGTCTTGTTTGGTTATAAATTTTTAAAAGTAGCTTTAAGCTTTTAAATGAAAAAATACAGCTTAAAGCTTAACGCTAGCTTCACTAGTGTTTGAGAAATCAGAAATGTAGCAGGTTTTTGCCTATTAATTACATGAATAACCTTTCAGTAATTTTATAGTTCACGCAATTCTATCCATTTTCTCACATAACTAACGAGAGGGAAACTTTTGTGGTAACACTTTAGTCTTAAGCCAGCAAAGCAAATAAAAGTAAACTTATGACACCAACTTCAACATGTATGTATTCTTTAATATTTTACGTCTATTGACTATTGAGTTTAACTTTTTATGTATATATATATATTTAAGAAACAAGCATCGTGTTTTTATTATTAATTTGTAGAAGTGTATACATAAGTTTTTTCTTATATATATATAGGGTAGAGATCCTGAAAGAAGGTGTTTTAAGGAGAGAAGGGAGATAAGGTCATATAGGCCAATTAGAACGCGACATGTGTCAAAATGAAAAAAGATACGCGGTGACATTTTGGTAAATAAATCAAACTTTTTTGAAGCTTGGTCAGCCTGGGTTCTGGGTCAGCTTGGGTTCTGATCAGCTTGGTCAGCTTGGGTTCTGGGTTAGCTTGGTTGCTCAGCTTGGTCTGGGTCAGCTTGGGTTCTGATCAGCTTGGGTTCTGATCAGCTTGGTTGGTCAGCATGATCAGTTTGGTCAGATTGGGGTCAGGGTCTGATTGAGTCAGGTTGGATTAGCTTGGGGTTGGGTCAGTTTGGGGTTGGGTTGGGTTAGCTTGGGGTCTGGGTCAGGTTGGGTCAGCTTGGTTAGCTTGGGTTGGGTCAGGTTGACACAATCTACACAAATGTAGATTATGGATTTTGGGTCAGCTTGGGGTTAGGTTGGGTCAGCTTGGGGTATGGTTCAGGTTGGGTCAGCTTGGTTAACTTGGGTTGGGTCAACTTGACACAATCTACACAAATGTAGATAATGGGTTCTGGATCAGCTTGGGGTTGGGTTGGGTCAGGTTGGGGTCTGGGTTAGGTTGGGTCAGCTTGGGTTGGGTCAGCTTGACACAAAACTACACATAATCTACACAAATGTAGATCCCAAGCTGACCCAGATTCCAGGCTGACCAAGCTGACCCATAACTTAGGCTGACCAATCTGACCCAACCAAGCTGACCAAGCTGACAAATCAAGCTGATCAGAACCCAAGCTGATCCAGAACCCAAACTGACAAAGCTGACTCAACCAAGCTAACAAACCAAGCTGATCATAATCCAAGCTGACCTAGACCCAGGCTGATCCAACAAAAGTTTGATTTATTTACAAAAATGCCACCGCGTTTTTTTTTTAAATCCACATCTCACGTTCTGATTGGTTCATAAGACCTTCTCTTCTTAAGACACCGTCTTATTTGATCTTTCTCTCATATATATATATATATATATATATCATTATGTATAAGTATTATTTTTATTTATGTCCATTATCGTCATTTCATACCTTTTATTAAAAGCTACAACTACTCTGCTAAACAATTAAAAATATATACTAGCTACAATTTCCAGGTTTTAGTTACAGCTACCAATTTTAGCTATCAGCCACCAGCTACTAGCATTGTACCCGCGCAATGCGACGGCGGCGACGGCGACAGTGGTTTAGTGGTGTCGGTGACGGGTGGTGATCGATGACATCGATAATTGGTGTTGAGTGGTCTAACCGTGTAAGTTAATACAATGGTGATAGTGATATTTTAGAAGATAAGAGTTTAAAGTGTAAATTAATTCATTAAGGGTAATTTTGGTAATATCTAATAACGCTTTCCTTAAGGGTTGCTTATTAAGGGCAATCTAGTAATTTTCTATCTAATTATTTTCTAACTCTTTCTTAAAATAGGGGGGTGAATAATTATTATAAAGGAGTAGTAAATATATATCATTATGTATAAGTATTATTTTTATCTATGTCCATTATAGTCATTTCATACCTTTTATTAAAAGCTATAATTACTCTGCTAAACAATTAAAAATATCTACTAGTTACAGTTTCCAGCTTTTAGTTACAGCTGCCAGCTTTTAACTATCAGCCACCAGCTACCAGCTAGTTTTGCCAAATATACCCATAATCTAGAAGCGGCTTTAGAATTAAAATCGTTTACATCTTAATTTTTCCATAAAACAATCAAATTATTGCCAAAAGTTATAAAAAATGGCTTTTGGGTATTGTGTTTAAAAAATTACTTTACGAGCTAGTATATGGTAAAGATTAATATATGTGGTAGGAGGAATATATTGTCATGAATAGAATGATGATGCGTGTATTGTGGTGGTAGATTACTAGGTAAATGAATCTGAAGCGTTGAAAGGAGTTAGAGGTGTTGATTCGTTGGCGGACCGCTCTCATTATCTATCTATCTATCCTTTATTCTATCTCTGTCCTCCTCCTCCTCTTATCCATTTCGTCTCTCTCTTCTTTTTTTACTTATTATTATTATTATCATCATTACTAAGATAGGATACAGGTCGCAGGAGGAGAGTTTTTAATAGTTGTTGTTTATAATTTGTTAAAAATAATAATAATAATAAAATGGCTTTATGTAGTCCACGCTTACAAAGATTTCTACTCAACAGCAGCAGCAACAACAACAACAACAACAACGTGGCGGTGGTTATGACTAGTGGTAGTAAGATTGAGTTGTTGAAGAAGAAGAAGAAGAAGATAAATATGATGAGTAATTATAATAATAATAATAACAGCAGCAGCAGGAGTAGTCGATTATCATCATGTAGGAGTAGAAGTAGGAGTAGTTCATCATCATCATCATCAGCTGCGATTGCAATCAACAACTCGCCTGATTCGGTGTCTGATTCTCCAGCAGCTGGAATCAGATGGGGTTCTGCCAAACTCCAGGGTCCCCGCGACGAAATGGAAGACGATGCTCTTATCATTCCTCCTCCTTCTACCGACCTCGGTGGTTTCCTTTTTGCTGCTGTTTTCGATGGTCACGCCGGTTTCTCTTCTGTCAACTTCCTCAGGTCCCTCGCTCGCTTTTTATTCCCACTAATAATTAACTATCTATATCTGCTCTTCTTTCTACTCTATAATCATTTTACACCCTCTCATTTGAAATTTAGATTTTCTTATTATCCCTTGATGGGTTAATGTCCTTTATCTTCTAATATATCTCCACTATCCATTTACTAATGACGCCACAACATTGCGCATGTATCCACTCTGGTACCAACTATTATATGTAATTGTACTAGGACATAACTACCCCGATAGTAGTATTAAACTTAAGTTTTGGACATTCTATGTTGACAACTTGATAAATTGTCCAAGTCATATAACATGGTATACGTGGCAACCGATATGAGTTGTCACGTAATATTAAATATTTTTGCTGTCACGCCATCTGTCACTATCAGTTATTTACTAGTATTAATAGAGGTTACACACATACTTACAATAATATAATTAGAAAGTTTGATGCTTACAATAAAAGGTGTTGAGAGTTGGATACATATAATAGCAAAACATGACAACTTTAATGCATTTTCCTGCGCTTGTCACATTTTTATATATGTATGACCAAGGGTTGTATTAGTTGGGGTCAAGAGGGGCAATTGCCAACCATTGCCACTTGCCCCCCTAAAAAGTGACTTGGTGGGAACACCACCCATGGTCGAAATCCTACAAAAGCATATTTAACCAGCCAAGGTATTTGGGGTCTCACCGTCAGACAACGTTGCAGGGTCGCTAGCTTGAGAGGAAAAACTCCTCTACGGGACTAAGGGGTTCCTGGGCATTTACCTTTTTTTCTTTTCAAGAAGGGGAATTGCCCACCTTCAAGTTTTGAAGTTTTGTATATGATATGAACCCATCCCATGATAGGCTCTCATCATGCCATAAGCTAAGTGTAGAACTCACTCCCAAAAGCTAGCTCAAAGGAGGAGGGACACCTAGGCTTATAAACCACCAACCAATCCCATACTTGGCCGATGTGGGATCATATCAATACCCCACCCTTTGAAGAGCCAACGTCCTTGTTGGTCACGGTTGGCACCCTTTTCTTTGGGTCCAAGCCACCACTCTGAGTGTTAGAACCTCGAAAGGTAGGGCTGACTCTGATAACCAATTGATATGTAACACAGCAGTAAACACAAAGAAACAATAATTGAGTGATAGGTAAATAACTGGATTAGAGCTCCAGCAACTCCATAACTGGTTTTAGTCCAGCAACTCCTAATAGTTCATAAAGAACTGACATATATTTTCCTGCCTAAACACAATGGATAAAGAACTAACATATATTTTCCTGCCTAAACACAATGGCTGCAAGACCTTATTAATAGACTTAACCTAATACTAACCTAACTTGGTGAACAAGTACTTAACAAGAATAAGAAACAATTATTAAAAAACACACTTAACACCTTTATACTTTTATTTCATATCATTCCAGCATATTCATATCATTACTCCCTCCTCCAAAACACACCTTGTCCTCAAGGTATGGCTTCAAAATTGCTTAAGGTGATTCCCGGATCCCATATAATGACTTGAAATTCCAAAGTTTGTTGATCGTATGGTTGTAACACAGACTCAATCTTGGATTTGTCTTCCAACCATGCCTTAAGATCATAACAGGTAGAGTTTTTTGAAGACTGCTCAATAAAATCATTAAACTGCCACTTCAACTTCATATCAGGTTCAATAGCAGGTTGATTAGGTAAAACTTTCAGTAGCACCCAGGTAGCCTTATTGTTTTCAATGAAGTGATGACCTAATACTTGTGACACCACCATGATAGACGTAGGTTTGATAGGATTAACATTCAACTGATCCCCATCCTCCACCGTTGGTTTAACACGTGGTTCATGGCTAATGTGTAACTCCAAGAAGACACTGATCTTCATTGTTGATGGATCGATCAGGTTCATCATTATATAATAATGTATCTGAGATTTCTTCATGGTTGTCGACTTCATCATCCTCTACTTCTACAATTGTTGTTTGAACCTTTCCATTCATAAAGAACTCATTATCTTTCATCAATTCCCCAAGGGTGATATCAAACTCCAAATCTTGGTTATGAAAAGAAGAATTAGAATCGAATGGAGAGAAAGAATCTTGCAAGCCATTGGAATCAATTTTTAAAGTTAATGAAATTGCATTTTCACCATAGTGCAGCTATATTGAATATTGATGCCACTCATCACATATTTCCTTGATTTCAGGTTTTAACCCATTGATGAATAGGTATATGTTGTAGAATTCAGAAATTTCTTCCAAATTTCTAACCTGATCAAAGAATGTTTGAAACGAATTGCAGAAATCAATAACAGTACCTTCCTGTTTCAATGCCATTAACTGCCCCATCACACTTCTTTGTCGATTTCAAAGATGTTTCTGTCTAACCCACGGTCAAGAGGATTGAGGGCTCTGATACGAATTGATACGAACCTATCCCATAATAGGCTCGCATCATGCCATAAGCTAAGTGTAGAACTCACTCCCAAAAGCTAGCTCAAAGGAGGAGGGACACCTAGGCTTATAAACCACCAACCAATCCCATGCTTGGCCGATGTGGGATCATATCAGTATAATTCTTTTAAGGGTTATATAGTAAACTTGGTTATTAAATAAAATAAGAAAAAGAAAAGGCAAACAACTTTCCCCGTAAGCTTCTACCTCACAATTCAGGATTCACAAACAAAACTAAACACTGCTGTTACTTTACTTGGCCAACAATGCTATATAATTCAAACCAACAATATACACCTGGTTACAAGAATTCTTGTTATGTCCAACTCTTTACATTTCGAGTACTTACAAAGTATGAAGCCTCGTTGTTGGCAGTTGCGAAGGAAATTATAAGTAACTATCTAGTATTAATTACTGTGCTTAAATATAAGAACATGACTGTTCCTTTTTGCAAAACGTAAAAGTTATACGATGTTTTTATATATATGGATAACATGATTGTCGCTTTTGTAAATCTATAAAGTTGTATAAAGGTAAAGTTTAGATTTTGCCCCCTCTTGAAACTATTTGCTGATACCTCCCCTGTGTATGACGACTCAATCATTACAATGTTGTGGGAAATATAAATATATATTTTTTTTATATACAGGGAGGAGCTATACAAGGAGTGTGTCAATGCTCTACAAGGTGGTCTATTGTTGATGAAAAAAGACACTCTTGCCATCAAAAAAGCATTACAAGAGGCTTTTCAGAATGCTGATGCCAAACTTATTAATTGGTATGCTTACTTATATTGGCTATTTTCTCTTGTCCCGAACAATTGTCCAGGCAGTACGTTTTTCGTTATGATTTCATTTTCTTTATTATTGCGTTGAAGGTTTAGATGCTGTTTCATTTTGTAAAGGCTTGAAATAAGCGGGGAGGACGATGAATCTGGCGCGACTGCTACTACTGTCTTCATTGGCAATGATATGCTATTCATCTCCCACGTTGGTGACTCCTCTGCGGTACGTCCCTATATACCCTTTTTATACATTTATGGTTGGTTTTTTCCTCAAGATGAAAGGTGAATTTACGGCTCCATGTTTGTTGGCAGGTTCTTTCACAATCTGGAAAAGCACTAGAATTAACTAATTCTCACAGACCTTATGGAAGAAACAAAGTTTCTCTGCAAGAAATTAAAAGAATCAGAGAAGCAGGTGGATGGGTGTGTGCTATTCTTTCTTTTTCTTATTTTACTTCACTGGTTACTTGCATCCATACACATTATATATATGCGGTTATTGTAAAACAAGTATTATAGTAAAACACATAGGATATGATCTTGACCATTAGATCATGATAAAAATGATGCATAAAGATTCATAGAGCACAAGTATAGACACTGATGCGTGGAGATTTTCATGATGCACAACGATTTTCAGTTAAGAGGATATAAATATTTTATTTGTTTTACTTTAATACTTGTTTTATTTGAACCAAAACCTATATGTATATGCATATATATAATATATATCCAGTTAATGAATTATTGTTTCTACAGAAACTGAATCAAAGGCAATTACCTGTAGTTACACATAGTTATGGACCATAACTGATTTGCTGCTTATGTTTTAGTCTATATGGTCTGTGTAGATTTCAGATGGAAGAATTTGTGGAGATATCTCTGTGTCCCGTGCCTTCGGTGACATACGGTTTAAGACTAAGAAGAATGAGTAATCTCTTTCTTTTCATGAATACTCACATATATATTAGCATTAGATAACTTGATATGTGCATGTAGTTCATCCATGTTACGTTGACAACATCTTGAACATTTCATAGGATGCTGGACAAGGGAGTTGCAGAAGGAAGATGGTCCAAAAAATTTGTATCCCGGTAAGCTTTTTCATATGTTCTATCCAACTACTTTCAAATTTTGGTCAAGCCGTCTTATCATAATACAATGTTTTAGTGAGATTAATTTTGATACTTTTATAACTACTATAGGAGATCTAAAGAAACGTTCTAATAAGTTTACATGCTTTGGTTTATTTATATCGGGGTTATCTCTTTGATACAGCATAAAGTTCGTTGGAGATTTGGTTATTGCTACTCCTGATATTTATCAAATTGCATTGGGGTCTGATGCCGAGTTTGTATTGTTAGCAACTGATGGATTATGGGATTACATAAAGAGGTTCAATACCTGTGTCCCCTTTCTTCCTGTTTTCTTTTTCTTTTTTTTTCTTTCATTTGGTTACATTATGAAATGGCTCAAACCACTGTCATCGTCGTCTAAAATGCCCCAAATATTTGCTAAAGTTCAGCTCGGATGCAGTCAAATTTGTGAGAAACCAACTCAGGGAACATGGAGATGTTCAGGTAATTAGTTTTCTTTTAGCCATTTATTATTTCCCAAGAAAATGAATATAACTTGTATACATATAAATTATTGTTTTCTTGGTACAGGTTGCATCTGAAGCTCTGGCTCAAATGGCCTTGGTAATGATTTCCATAGACTTTTTCCCCTTTCAAAATTAGTACCCAGGGTTACATTTCCGACTTTCCTAACTTCCACCTTATTATGTAGGACCAATATTCTCAGGATAATGTAACCATTGTCATCGCGGATTTGGGGTATGCAATTTTATTTTTAAGATTGTGATCCTTCCACTGTAATGAGAAAATATCTAAACTAGCAAGTAACCTTATTTAGTGTTAGTATTAACAAAAGAATATGTGGACAGATTGCCAAATTACCTTATTCAATCTTTATTCATTGTTGATAGGCGGACAGATTGGCAAAAATTACCTATACAACAACAAAACTTTGTCTATGAACTCATCCAAGCCTTTGCAACCATTGGTATTGTGTCATTTGGACTATGGATGTCATGTACTGCTTCGCTTTGAAACAGACACTTACAGTCTGTGTATATAGTCAACATACATATGTTTCCCTTTTATTACTTAATATATTCAATTACTGTAAGTGTGTAACGTCTTCCGTCACTTGTTTGTGTGTCATATTTAGCATAAAAGTATGATACCCTGATGACGGAAATCTTTATTATATAATATGCATCGCTTAGAGAGATTGGCAGAGTACACTGAATAACCACCACTATTCTGATTCTTATCTACAACCAGAACTTCATCTATGATGCCATTTATTTATCTATATAAGTTTAACAGCCTGCTGGTCGGCCGCCTCCTCCTCCTCCTCTCCATGGGTCGTGCTTGGGATTTGATTCTGGATCCCTATAGTCGGTCACCACATCAAGCTGGACAAGCTTCCTTGGTCTTGGAAGTATGTTGAGACATTTTGGGGTTGCAACATTGGTGATGCCAACAGCTATAAGCGAATAAGGAATAAAAGAGATAAGGTTAATACTTATAAGTACTCCGTAACTAGTAAGCGTGAATATGAGAAGAAGAATGTAGAAACATATATAAACCTGAAAATGTGCAAATGAGTAACACAAGGGAAGTTAGAATAATGATTTTATTCTTGGTGTGAAGAGCCATGAATAAGTGAGTGAGAATTATATGGAGGAACGGGACGGTTATATATAGCCTGCCTGCCTCAACAGGTGCGAATGAGGATGCTTTCTACCGAAAATTAATGTCAAATAGGCCTCAACTGTGAGCTCACATTCATTCATTTATCAATGTTGCCTTACATCACCCCCTCTATTTATGAGTCTGCAACTATATATATCATACTCCGTATTACTTTACTTTTATCCACGTTATACCGAGGGATTGATATTTTATTCTAATCGGAATAATTTTATTTTTTAGTAAACGTCAATTATTTTCTTTGCGGGAACTAAAAGATATTTTTATAACTTGTTATATTAGTATGTTACCAACGCAATGCAGAGGTGGTCGTGGCGGTGATGATGAGGTGGTGGGGACGACTGTTGTGATAGTTGAGGCGTCGAGTGGTGTAGATAAATTGATATAAAAATAATTGATGTAAATGGTTAATGGATATTATTTAAAAGATAAAGAATTGATAGTGTAACTTAATCATTTGATCATTCGTAACCATTTACCTCTTTCACTTACACTTTTTCTTGCCACATCAGTATCACATTCTCACCTCTTTTACATTCTTATTTTCTCTTAATCATTCACCTACCATTTCGTCTCACCTTTATTTAATATTATCTTATAAAGCATTTTACCTCTTTTTTTTTAATGAAAAGATGATTTGAACTACCCAAAATATCCCTATTCTTTATTCACTAATTTAAACATCTCTACTTAATATACCTATAATAACCTTAAATCTCAACCACTCATTTTTTCTCGCTCCTCAAATCTCAACCACTCAATTTTTTCTCTCTCATCTAATTCATTCAAAATCTTTTATCTCAAAAACCGTATATCGATAAATTATAAAAATTGCATGTGTGTTCTTAAAATTTCATGCTCTTTCATTGGAGATGTCATTTGATATACTTTCGAGGGGAATTTTTAAATCCGAGGGCGGAGCCCGTATGACTAAGGCATTTGGCTATCATAATTTTTATGACTTGACCTATCACCCCCACCATCTCACCGTCACAACGCGCGAACATTATCTCTCGTTTAATTAAAACACAATACATTATAATTAAAAATTGGATTTGGAGGCTTTAAAAAGAAGTAAAGATGGATAGATAGGATAAAGACAAAGCAAGAAGTAAAGAAAAAATATAGACAAGTGTGTTGTCACTCTATACAATATATTATATATTTGAATGAAATGTATTAGTACTTTACCTCGGTGAACAGCTTGACCGACTAGCCATTTCACTGAGCTTTTCACCTTACCTCTGGAACAGTTGACTGGTGTCACCATCTCTTTCACCAAGCCATTTCACCCACTGTTATTAATGGTCTTAATGTTAAAAACTGTGATGGCAATGTGACGGGTATTGTCAGGAATCTCAATCCCCACCCCCGGTTTTCAATTGTAATTTTCATCCCCGTCCTCATTCCCGTCGAGGATATAAATTACATCCCCATACTTGTCCCCATCGGGTATCGGGGATACTTTTTTGAATAAACATAACTTTATTGTATCATAGGATAAGTAGTAGAACGTCTATTTCAACTTTTTCTTTTTATATATAAACTGGTATCTATGTTAAATACCAACAAGGAGTTAGCCTAGTGGTAAAGGAAAACACTTATCGACACAAAAAAATAATTCCTTTAAGGTACCCAAGGCCGGTGTTGATGGCGGCCAAAATGATTGATGGGCCGATGCCCAGTTTTTTAAGGGGGGCAATTAGAAATAGATTTAAAAGTTAGTCAGTTAGAAGTTGAAGTATTTCTTGTAATCTTGTTCACCGGAAAATGAGGGACTGACCGGTAGCCGTAAAAGATAAATGAAGAAAAAGAAGGCGTACAACAAAAAGAAAGTGAGAAGACAAGCTAACAAAGTCTACTTTGTTATTTATATTACTAGCTTATAAATCCGGGCATATTAACAATACTAAGGTTATGAGATACAAAAAGATAAACATTAGAAAACAACACTACTTACATCTTTATAAAAAGTGACAATAAAAAAAAAAAACCATATCACTGTGGACACACTATGATTTGAATTTTTTTTAAAAAAGTGACCAACACTTGGGCGAAAATGTATTTACGTAACAAAAAAGCGTAAAAATGTTAACCAAATTAATATTAATTCTATGTATTATTTCGTTTACTATACTCATGTCTAACTGTTATTACTGAATTCATACTAATAAATGATAATAACAAATCAAAACTATGAAAACAAAAATAAATTGGATATAATCAATAATGCATCATGTGTTTTTTGAAGTTATACTTAAATTGTAACAAATGGTAATGAGTAAGTTAAAAAAAATAATAATATCAGAATTAGTGAGACCCCATTGATAAATTATGACATATGGTTGGATAAAAAAAATGTTAATTTACATTAGACTTGGTTAGATTTTTAAAAAACTTCACAATAAAAGGATTAAAAATAAAAAGTAAAAGATAATGTTATTAAACAATTAAATAAAAAGAAATAATATTTAGAAGAAATTTTAAAGATTCCATTGAAGATATTTTTCAAAAATAATTATGTCATTAAAATTTTGCTTTATTTATATAATAGATTCTATTAGTATTAAGTATCTCATTTCAGTCCTTCAAGTATTCAGTTTTTTAAATAACTATGTAAGTTTTTATCAATTGCACCTTGTGATGTGCAGATTTGTTAACTAATTTCCTAACAAGTTTTTAATTTATAAAGTACAAGGTTAACTTCTCTACCACACTCACTCACAGGCAGTGGACCCGTTCGTTCATAGTATAGTAAATCGGTAAGACCAGGATCGTTCGCAGGGACTATGTCTAAAAACTAAGCTAGGTGTAATTCTAGGATTTGGGGGTTTCTCACGATTTAAATACAACTAAAATAATAAAAAAATGATTAATCTAGCAGAATAATAATAATTAAAACATTGCATCTATTTGGAACAGTTCACATGCCATGATCATTTAGAAAACAGTTTAGATACGTTGAACAACTATTCTCACGTAAGGATTCTCGTTAGATTCACCAAACTATTTAATAGTACCGTCGTTAGACTCACATTACCCTATAAACAAATTCTCGTTAGATTCACTGCTATGCATTAAGACCTGAGTTTTGTAACTATGACTTAATCTTTTATGTAAGTCTAGATTCTTTTAGGTTTCTTAAAAAGTCACTTGACACTAATTACCCTAGTCATCCAGATCCGGTTTTCGTTCGCCAGATCAACTAAAAGGATTTAATAAAACACATGTTCAATTGAGTCAAATTATTAATTAACCATCCCCTGCTCGGTTACAAGTCAAAAGACCACATTAGTTATAAACCGATTAATGTTTCGCAAACCAAATTGAATACCCTAAGGCCTCGACGTCAGTTCGACCTAACCAGGTTAATGAAACCGGTTTGTATATGAAGCCTAATAACATTTGTCTGACTCAATAACCATGGATCTGCGACAAGCATATAAACAGTTCAACAATCTAATATAAAAACTATCACGGCTAGATCACATTATCCCAAACAGATGCAAAACTACTTAGCTACTCATGACAAGATAATTAAACCTAACAATTATTAAAATAAATAAATCCATCATCACAATTGTCAAATAAAACAAGTCTTGCAATAAAGTATGCTAACAATAATAAAAAGAGAAAAGAAAGATCAAACTAATAATAGGGTGAAGTTGCACGGTCCGTATCCTTCTTGGTCATTCCTTCAATTCAACACCACGAATCCTCCTATTATTTGTTTTGACCGAATATTGCTTCAAACTTAACTGAGATATGAATATTGAATTGTGGATTGTATGAATAATTGATGCTTGATCTTCCGGATGATATGGAGGTGTTACGAGGGTTTAGATCTGATGGAAATACCCTAGAACGGCCCCCAAAGTTGCCTGGAGGAAGTGAGCTACGAATCTTAGGGTTTAGGGGGTATTTATAGGTTTTCGGATGAAAACCCTAGTTGTCTGACCTAGACCAGCGGCGCTGGTGGGCTTTCCAGCGGCGCTGGTTTTGGGTTGTAATGGGCCAGCGGCGCTGGTCTTCAGGGAGCGGCGCTGGTGGCTGTTGTTCGTGTTTTTGCATCTTCATTTGGCTCCCGAATCACTTCTTGTGTCTTGTAACTTCATAGGCTTCCTTCTTGAGTCACTTGCTGTCATTTACCTTCTCTCGCATCTTCCGTGAACCTGCATAATCATACGATTCATTAAGTACTAATAGTTCCGGAATAATAACTCATTTAGACATAGAAATGAAGCCTTTCATTAGGGGTTTTTATCACAAAATGGACGCTCATCACCTTGCATCCTGATTCTTAAAAAATTCTTTTATTTATTTTTAAAATTAACATTTTTTTATACGGTATCAAAGTGTTTAGTTTTTAGGGGCCCACTTTTTTATTCTCGGGCCAAATCTCGATTATATATATATATATATTTTCGGAGAATCTATATAAGATCTTTTTGTTTGCGCTCTGCCTAGATCCAAGAAATCTTCAGAGATGGCCTTGGAGGTACCTGTTACCAATGAAACCTAGACCTGCATGTGAAGTTTAAATACATGGTGAGTTGATGGGTATCCAGTTGTGGTACCGGGGATAGGGTTCCCTCCATATAAAAAAATATCTATGTTAAATAAAGGATAAATAAAGTATGACATATAAAAGGTATTAACAAAAAACTGTAAACTTAAAATATATAGAAAAACTTAACGTAATTCTAATAAATATATATAGTGTTTTCGGGTTTGGGGATGAGGGATTTACGGTTTTCATCCTCATCCCCATCCCTATCGGGGATAGAATTGCATCCTCATACATGTCCCCATCCACGGTAACTCGGGGATTCCCTGCTCAAATCGGGTTCGGGTATCAGATTCTCCATCGGGTGCGGGTATTTTTGCCATCCCTAAGTGTAAGTGAAAATTTATAAAGGGATTAAGTGAAAATATTACATATTTTTCAACAATTCTAAAAATAAAGTGTTATTTGTTTTTATAATATAGTATAGAAATATAGATAGATATATATATACAAAATTAGAGTTACAAAATTTTTATTATTTTTTACTAAATAAAAAGATGTTACAACAATGTATGTCTCAAAAGCGTATTTAGTTTATTTTAGCACACGCATATAATAACTTATTTAGGGGTTATTTGGTGTTGCGTTTAGAAATTAAATTTTGTGTTTTCAAATTGTGTTTTAAAAAAAACATATATTTACATGTTTTTTCAAAACTGCGTTTTCATAGCAAATAATCATTTTTACATCTAAACACATTTTTAGATTGGCCTAAAAATTGGAACTTGAATTCCATTCGTTCTCATGGAATCCTATGTATTTTTACAAACATAATAATCAAATAATCACTTCAAAAGGTAATTTTAAATACCTTTTAAATTTAATTGGGTGGAAAGTATCATATCCCATGACATCTTCCACCTCAGATTTTTTTTTTTTTTTTTTTGGTTTGAAAAGTAACAAGGTGGTTTCATCATATAAACATTTGGGGATTAATTTAATTTACATTTTATTAAAGGGATATTATTTGTATCTAAGTTAAGGTGTCATTACTTTTACAAATCGGAGACCATGGATGTATATTTTAATAATTTTTTTTGAGAGCTATTATAAATTTTTTTTTGTAACTTTTTTCTTATCAATACATACAATACGGGTCATACACTGCATAATAAACTAGGTATTTGGAAGACCAAAATCCATTTGAAGGCCGTTGAAATTCGTCCAACGGAGTTAGGTTTTCATTTGGTGTTTATTGTAGGGTATATATGAAGTATGAGGGCTTTAAAGTGTATTTGTAGTGAAACTCTCAGATTCCTTAATTGACATCACGAGCGACACTCGTGTCCCTAGACCATGTACGAGCGATGCTTGATAGTGCCTATGAGCGACGCTGTTAGTGCTGAAGTGTTGATGTATGTTTTCGCATCTGAGCTTTCGTCTTTTGTCTTGTTTAGTCTTATGACTTCATGCTGAGTTACCTTATGGCATTTATCTTCACTTCCACACACTATAAACCTGTTGAAACATTTTATATCATTAAGTACTAAAAGTTCACTAATTTAACTCGTATTTTTATTTAAAACGACCATAAGAATTGTGGAAAATTTCATAAATAAATCACTCATCTACTGAATTGTAAACTTATTCAAAATTTTATTAAAACCTAAAGTAGGATTAATGGTGAAAATAGATAGTTATGATAATGATCCAAGATAATAAATGTTTTAATTGTTTTAAATATTTATATTTAAACTTATATTAATTAATTAAAAGTTTTGATTAATTATGATAGGTAAAATATAGGATTTTTAAATATCTACCAATATATTAAAACAAAATTGAAACATCCTTTAATCAATACGTGGCGTAATATTAAGCGAGTATAATACATAAATATTATGTTTTAGATACATTGTATAATTGAAACGCATTAGTCTCACCGAATATATATAAACTATTTGAATTATATAGTTATCATCTTAATATATAATATAAAATAGTTGAACTAATGACTTATTAACCAATCAAATCGTTCAATTTTATCAAATTGATTTTCGCTTATGTTATCATTTAGATTAACAATAAATTAAAAATCCTAATAATCATTATCCAAATATATTAATATATTAGTATCTATATTAATTTGTAGAAAAAGTTTCATTAATTTACACTTTTATATTTTCCATCAATAATTTACACTTTTTAACCCTGAATACTTAATTTATATTTATTTTTAGCCATAACTTGAGAGATTTTTCTAAAATTTGCAATCATTTAATTAATTAAAAAAATTTTAACATATGAAATATTTGCCAATAAAAAATTATTTCAAAATCTAATGACTTACTAAAAATATTAGATTAGATTTTATAAATTATATATTTTAATATTTAGTTTAATATTTAATATAAACACAATTTGAACTTTAGATTCATGTCCCAAACATAATAACAGATGACGATATACAACATCCTTATCCTAAACACAATAGGAATCACAGAACATGGGACGATCACATAACAAAACAACATTTAAAACAGAAGGTTACTTGAAGTCTAAATCCAAATCAATATGAGCTCTATTCAAGATTCATTCTATCTCTCAATAAAAAAGGTACATAATTCTCTCCTTTTTTATACATTAGTTTTGCGTATTAATGTTTGAAGTTATAATTGTCACTCAAATCAAGAGTCCTAATTGTTATCAAAAATTATGAAAACAATCCTAATAGTTATCTAATTATCATAAGATAGGTGATGAAAATAAACTTATGCGTGTTATGGGGTCGCATCATGATCAAGTACATATACTTGAATGTCAAGTACATGATCACAAATATGTTTATATTTTAATTCTTAATTATCTTTCATAATAATATCACATTATAAGTACAACTGGTTTCAAAAAATTCTATTATAGATAAATTATTTTAGCATGTGTCTTGTGGAATGACTACGACAAACAATTCCATCAATATATGTTAGCTAATAATGACAGTAACGAATCTATGATTATTGTACTACAACATGCAAAGTATAACACTTAGAACCGTATATCTTCAAAGTTATAAACTTTTATAAACTTCAAAGTTATAAACCCATGTCCAATGTTGGACACGGGTCTAAAATCTAGTATCTATCAAATATCAATATACAAATTAATAATCTCTTGAAATTAAAATTTCTAAGTTACTTGTCAAAGCAATGTCATTTAGTAATTATCAAATTATTCTTTATATACACTTAAAATATATGTTTAATTAATTTATCATATTCTAAACTAATGATTTCAATGTATGTATGCAGTATGTAGAAACCTACTTTTCATATTCTATACATTAATCATTGAGGTAAAGCTAGGTGGTATCCTAGTCCTTCTACGAGGATTTTGAGCCTCAAGAGACTCGTGTTCGAGTCTTTAGGGACAAGTTTTACTCCTATTAATCGTTTTGTCATTTGGCAGATTAATAGGAGGTTTTTTTTTCTCTTCGTAGTTCCCAATAGAGTGGTGATATTAGTACCATCAAAAATGATAATTTTACCACGGGGTATAGGGATGGCAAAAAAACCCCGACCCGACGGGGAAACCCGATACCCGACGACAATACCCGATACCCGAACCCGTTCGGGGCAGGGAGTGGGGCATGTCCACCCCGACTCGACCCGATATCAATAACTATATATATATATATACTTATAAGTGTATTAGTTTTGAATTTATATTTAACCTTTGTAATTATAATGTTTCACACTTATATCAACTAATTTGTATTTACATTCCACACTTGCATATCCATTTCTCAAAACATCAAGAGCATGTAGTATCATTTTCTCAAATTAAACAAGATTTTGGTAATTATTATTGAAAAATAACTATTCTTATCGGGTCGGGTTTCGGGTTTTGGGGCATTATTTTACCCCCGACGGGGTCCCCGATAAGGTACCCGATGGGTATCGGGTTGGGTTCAGGTCACATACTTCTTATCGGGTTCGGGTTTGACACTACCCGCCCCAAACCCGACCCATTGCCATTCTTAACCGGGTATAAATTATATAGCATTGTACAACTGTTTAATGCACCGTTGTGGTAAATTTATCAATTTACGTGGTATGAATATCACCACCTTTTCCCAAAAAATTCGAATGACATCGTGCCCGAAGGACATAGAGATGATAAGTGGGACGAACAAGTTCTGACCATTGAAACGTTTAATATTTAAAAAAAAACTATATTATAGGTTAACTTACGTGTTGTACTAATTATATATATATATATATATATATATATATATATATATATATATATATATATATATATATGAAAAAGTGATCATGATACTATAGATAGAAATACATAAAGTAATCACATGTCTGTGTGATGTGATAGTATGGTGGTAGTTAGCGATGACGACAAAAAGTGGAGGTTATTAATGTAAAAGATGTAGCATAATTATTTTAGGAGTGAAAGAGTATATGTTTTAAATTAAGTTTTTAAAAGATATTATATGTAAATCCAAGTAGATATTATAAGTATTTTAAGTGGGGTGAATTAGAAGAAGAAAACGGTGTTGTGTTGGGCCTGAAAAAAAAAAAAACGGTGTTGTGTTGGGTCGATCGGTTATATCGGTCCAGGAAGGAAGGGGGGAGAGAGGGGAGAGAGAGATGTATCTGAAGAAGGCGTTGTGGAAGGAGGAATTTGCAGCAGCAGGAACAGAAACAATAAATAATAATAATAATAATAATAATAATAATAGAAAAGAAGAGGAGGAGGAGGAGGAAAAATCAAAATCATGGTGGTGGGAG
Source organism: Erigeron canadensis (assembly GCF_010389155.1). Lineage (NCBI taxonomy): Eukaryota > Viridiplantae > Streptophyta > Magnoliopsida > Asterales > Asteraceae > Erigeron > Erigeron canadensis. The sequence continues at coordinate 44,399,958 of NC_057766.1, forward strand.
GTGAGCACAAGACTGGAGGAAGAGAGAGTAAAAAGGGAGGTAACGCTGGCCCTTGGAACCGGTCTTCGTGACGCTCGTTCCGATTTCTCTTTCTTACGATTGCGTGGTCTTCGCAGCATCCTCAAATTCCTCAGATCCATCGCCGCCGCCGCCTCTGATTCCGCCATCATCATCAATACTATATTCTCTCACACCCAATCCATCCCCGCTCTCCAAGGTACACTCCTCCCTCCCTCCCCCCATCAATATATATTTATTGCTTTCCTCTTCTATATTTGATACATACACTTATAACTGTTTTTGTTCGGTCAGCCAGTTATCGACTGAATATAAACTACCTACCTGGATGAGCGTTCTTAAAAAAGAAACTACTATTAGTATATGGTTTTTTCAATGTTTCTTAAAAAAAAAACGACTTAGTAATAAATTTGTGGTGTTGTTGTTGATAGTGGTCCCAGTTGTGTTTGAACACTCTTTACGACAAGAAGACACGGGGGAGGATGAGATAGTGAGCAATTTAGATCACATTTTCAGCGTTCAACCCTTGAAAATCACTAGTCCCTCTACTGATGCTGAAGTTTCCCTTGCCCTTAGAGTTCTGGAAGGATGTTGTTTACTCCATAAGCACAGCACCCTTTTGGCTCATCAATACAAACCAATTCAGGTCACAACCTACCTACCTTTTTATATGACTCTTAAATCAATCATATGACTCTCTATTGTTGTTCTTTGTGACTTCACTTCACAAACATGATTAGGAAACTACATCTTTTCTGTCTGCAAAACTAAGTTTATGTCTACTCTTGCATAAAACCACCACCACCATATTAGTGGAGGAGATACCTTAGGCAGCTACAAATCAAAGCTATCTAGTTTGGAGTTCCAGAAGCTTATGTATGGGGAGGAGATATATATATATATATATGTATGGTACCCATAATCAGTGGTGAAGCTAGAAAAAACTGGGCGGGGGGTCGGATCTAAATTTTTTTTCCTAATGCTATTTTTCGGGTAATATTCTAGGGTCGGTGATTTGGGTTGGGTCAAAAATTAAAAACTAATACTATTATTATAAAAACAAAGTTAAACATTTGTCCAAGACAAGTAAACATTAAAAAATAGACAAAATGAGACAAACGGTTCGTACCTGGTTTGATTCACTAAAGAAACTAGAGTTTAGCCATTGGACCTTTAAGTTCCTTGAATTCTTCAATTATAGACGCCGCATCAAACTTGCTAGCAATTTCTTTTTCGATGTAAATCACTATATTGTTTGCTAGATTGTCATCAAACATCTTATTACGTAGGCGAGTCTTGAATATCTTCATTGCCGAAAATCCCCTCTGTTGTTGCAGTCGAAACCGGAAGTGTCAAGAGTAGCCGACACACTCTTTCAACCAAATCGTACATGCTATTTTCCCCAGTTTCTACATGAGTTTGGCAGAGATGATAAAGGGTTGCTACCTTAACTTGGCATTATTTATCCTTTCAACTTGAAAAGTCTCCAATTGACATCTTAATTGATTTCTCTCCTGCTCAGTAAAGTCCATAGGATAATATTTCTCAACAAGAAGAACAATGTCACCAATATTAATCTGTTTTGAGCATAAAGTCGCGCCAAGAGATAACAACTCTACTGATTGCTCACTGAATCTACAATCCATCTCATGTATTTGCTTATCCAATGTCTCCATAAACAAATCTACTCGGTAAAAATGTTCAAATGTAAAATGAAGATCACTTTTACGAGGCCGATACCGGGTAGATTTATATGGAGCCTTCATATCAGGCTGCTCTGTTTCATATCTTTGACAAAAAAAAATAACTTTCTCAATTAAAGAATCCTATCCATTGTTTTTAAAATCATTTAGACTAACATTTAGACTAACCTTTGTGGCTGAAACTGACTCCATTGCATTAAGGATGTCTTGGGATTTCTTTTGTAATCCTTGATAAAGTGCATCAGTCTTTTGCATCACCTCTTTCATCATGTGAAGAACAAACACAAACTCGAATGACTTCAAGTGAGTATAAGCAATTTGAGCATCTCCACGTTGAGGACAGGTATTATTAGTTTTGTCGTCCATTATTCCCTTGGGAACAGCCCGAGTGACATCAAATATGTTAATCAAACTACAAATGGAATTATAATGGGAACCCCAACGTGTATCCCCGACCCTTCTTAATGTCCCGACTTGGTTTTTTCCTTTTCCCGATTTGATTTCACCCAACTCTAGTAATTCTTTATTCTCAATTGCCTTCGCCTTTTGTAACTCATCGTGACGCTTACTAGAACCACAAACCACATTTATTACATAAGCTAATTTATCAAAGAACTCGTGTACTGGATCAACTTCCTTTGAGACACAAACTAAGGCAAGTTGTAACCTGTAAAAAAGAAAAAAAAATTCAACACCATATGAGTATTTAGTCAAACCAAAAAAAGAACGAACCAAAATAAAAAGTAAGTAACCTGTGAGCAAAGCAATGAACGTAATATGCACAAGGAGTATGCTGCCGAACGAGTGCCTGTAATCCGTTCCATTCCCCACTCATATTGCTAGCACCGTCATAGCCTTGACCACGAATTTTTCCAGTATCAAAGTTTCCATTCAAAAGTCTATTCCACAAACTAGCCTTTAAAGTCGCCGCAACTGTATTTTCTACATGAACTGTATCCAAGAACCTTTCCCGTATCACCCCTTTCGCATCAACAAATCTTAAGACTATGGCCATTTGCTCTTTTTTGGATTCATCCCGTGACTCATCAACCATGACACAAAAACAAGAATCCCCCACTTCTTCCCGTATATACTTTCACTTTATTTGCCATATTTGCCATAATACTAAGAACTTCTTGTTGTATATGAGAAGATGTATACTTGCAATTTCTAGGAGCATTTGCCAAAATAACATTTGCAAGATCATCATTATAAGAAGCTAATAGTTTTAGCAATTCAAGAAAGTTACCTTGATTCTTTGACTTGGAAAATTATCATGTCCTCGTAAAGCACAAGCTTGGTATGTTAACCAACGAATTACATTATTTGTACTTTTCAATCTTAAACGGTTTTTCCTTATTTGCTCTTCACTTTCTTTTTCTATGAAATTTTCAATGTGTGCTTCTTGATTCACTAAATCAGTAGCAAACACAAATGCCTTTTTGTGTGTTAAAGATTTAACGTGCTTCAAAAAAGGAAAATTATATCCATCATTAACCTTTTTCCAATTGTCAAATCCTTCACAACTAAATGCACTATGACCACTTTGCTCATTTGGTTTATCCTTATACAAATAACATAAAAAACAATAAGCCTTGTGTGTTGTTGGAGAATACTCTAACCAATTAGGGAACATACCAAACCAAACATATTTAAATCGACGAAGATTATTCTTTGGACCTCTAGGCTTATACACTTCAAGATTAGGTTGATACACTCCTAATGATATATACGCTAGCCTTACATGCTCACTTACCTTAACCGGATATTTTCACATTTCAAGTCGTTTAGCGGGATCTCTTTTTCTAGGCTAGTAACATCCACTTCTTTGATGTTAGCTCGTGGAATTTGTTGATTGCAAGATGTTAGCTCGTGGAATTTGTTGATTGCAAGTATCCGGACCAATAACCGGTTCGCTCGTTGAAGCTTTTTGACGTTTACTTTCTTGTTGTTCTTCATCATCAATTCCTCCTACTTGTTCTTGATTCTTTCTTTTAAAAAAAGAAGTTATGGTTTTGTTCTTCATTCTTTCTTTTAAAATCTATCCTACAACCACAAAAATTACAAATAATAATTAACAAATCAAGTTAATAGTAATTAACAAATCAAGTTAATAAATCAAGTAATCAACCCAATTTCAATTACAATTAACAAAAACTAAATCCCTAATTTACATTAAAAACTAAATCCCTAATTTTCATTCAAACCCTAAATAAATTAATAAAAGACATACATACCTGAAATCAATGGGAGGGCAACTGGGCAAGAGGCTGGTCGCGGCGGAGTGTTGGACGGCGGCGGCCAGGTGGAGGTGGTCGTCGGTGGCAGTGGACAGAAAGGGGGGAAGAGAGACTCAGGAGCGGGAGTTTTTTTTTTATGTTTTGTCCGTTCCTTTTTTTTTTTCTAATTTTTAATGGGTTAAGTAAATTAGTTTATTGGTTTTTATTTGGGCTAAGTAATTTTGAATGGGCTTATGTAAATGTAATGGATCAATTTTATTGTTTGGTATATAAAAAAAAATTCACAATTAAAATGGGGGGTCGAAACCGGATATGTCCAAAATTTTCTACACGAAAAATATATACCCCCTACATCGTAAAAAAAATTTCGGGGGGTCGGCCCCCCCCCCCCCCCCCCCCCCTCTGCCCCTAGCTACCTGCGCCCCTGCCCATAATTTATGCATTTATTATGCAAGGCACCAAAACCCAAGACATATGAGGCCTTTTCTTTTACTTATTCTGCCAGGTGATGGTTAATCCACAACATATATACCCTTGTTTTCTCCTTATTCCCCTAATAAGTTTTACCTTTTTTTTTTCTTTTTTTCTTTATTTATTTAGGGTTTTGTGTCTAATTTTGCTGATTCTGAATTTTCATTTGTTTATACATTTGGTAAAATGAAAGACCCAATGGCTCGTCTGTATTTCCAAACTTGTATCTTCATGGCTCATAAGCTTAGCGGTACTCCATTTACCATAGAATCCCATCTTTTTTAATTAGAAGTGTGAATTATATTTATATCAAAGATATGTACAAATAATAGAAAATACAGCTTGGACATCCCCAAGCACTAACCACATTACACAAAACAAACATTACACTCACACCATTACACCAACATACGATTCCTATCAATATCCTGCATCTTCCTTTGATGTTATCTTCTGAGCATTCAAATACCAACCATACTATTATTCATCCATCTTAGATTCCTTTTATCAGCCATAATTAACACATTTCCAGATTTTCTGACCTTCAAGGATACCAGCTTATTTCTAATACACTCCTTAATACTCTTACATAAAGTTTCCCCACTCCTTTCCTCCTCCTTGAATAATCTCCAACTTCTTTCCTGTCATATAAAGTAGACTGTTGCAGCCACAACTAACTTGTTAACAATCAGCCCAATACTATTCTTTGTCTTCTTAGCAGCAAGATCAGTCACAACATCATTAAGACTGCTACCATTGTTCATCCTCAATGCCAAACTCTTCATATTAGTCCACACCTTCTGAGCATTCTCACATTGGAAAAACAAGTTTGTGTGACTATCTTTATCTGCCATTCTTTTACAGAAAGTACATAGCAAATTATCATGATTTTGCCATCTGCTTAGCTTGTCCTGTGTCATGAGCCTCCCCTGGATTGCCAGCCACAAAATAGAAGAATGTCTAGGGATCAATTGACTATACCATACCATATGATTCCAGTCCACCTTAGGCCAATTATCTCTTAAATCCAGCCAAGCCTGTTTGGTTGAAAACTCCATTTTTTTTGTTTGATCTTGAAATCCACTGGACTTTATCCTTCTTGTTACCTTGAAGTCGAGTAATTATTTTATTTAGAACAGGAAATTTCCATGAGGCCAAACTAATCTCCCATTTATAACCATATCAGGTAACTTGCTTTTATTATCCAATTTGGCATCATATAAATCCCTTCTAGTGATGAACTCACATAAAGGGCCTTCATTACACCACTTATCATACCACATGGACACCTGTAGACCATCACCAATATCATATACAATGTGATTTTTGACTGTCTCTAATATTTATCATGGTTTTCCATCCCCAACTATCAATTTTGTCCACAGTGATCTCCCAAATGCTCTTGTTCTTTAATTTAACCACATTAACCCATTTAGCCCATAGAGACTCCTTATTTTCCAGAATTTTCCAAAACTGTCTTATGAAAAGCACTTCATTCCATCTTTTTAAGTCCTTAATGGCTTGATGCCCAAACTACCTTGCTCTTTAGGTCTACAAACATTTTTCCAAGCAATTCTAGCCTTTCCCTTAGTAGACTCTCCAGAATTCCACAAAAATCTTTTAAACAACCTTTCAATTTCTTTGACAACTGCATCAGGCAACATATAAACTGAAGCCCACTTTTGCATAGAATAAAACCTTATTCCTCCAACCTTCTATTTTGTCTTTAACTTTATCAATTAACACTTTGCAGTCCTTGACTCTCAACTTTTTTGCTGACAAAGGCACCCCCAAATACTTTACAGGAAGTTTTCCACATCTGAATGGCAGAATTTGTAAAAGATCCTGTTTATCCCTTTCAGAAATAGTGCCAAAAAATATGGTACTTTTGGACAAATTTGGCACCAAACCAGAGATTCTTCCAATGACTTTTTGATAACCAACAGAGAACCAGCATTACCTTTGCTCATTACCAGTAGACCATCTATTTGGTGTGGATCAAATTATGTAGTAGCTTTGTATGGGTGTGATTTGTATAATCTCCAAGAGTTCGTGACAGCTTCTTCAATACGATAGGGTGGAAATGTAAATCTTGTAAACCCTTTGTAATCCTAACTTTTAACATTAGTTTCATTCATTTCTCTTGAAGTTTAATCATGCGTGTCATTATTCTTGTTCTTAACATGAAAATAGTGCCATTTTGGGTTTTATTAACTTTATGTGCACAACTTCACTGTCTTCCGTGAAGAAATCACTTAATTCAAAGGATTTATCTACTTTGTTATAATTTTCCTGGGCTTTAAAGGGAATATTAGTTGTTAGACCATAGTTTATAATTTTTATTCAATTTGTCTGGATGATTTATATATATATATATATATATATTTCTAGAAGCAGCATAGCAATCGAAAGTGTTGCACTTGGTATAGATATTATGGCCAAAGACTTAGGTTTGTAATAGTTCTTCAAGATAGCCTGGGAAGAACAAGCTAAATAAACTCACAAAATTTGATTTATGCAGGTTTTGATGAACATATTAGCAACACGGGGACCGCTTGTGCAAGGTGCATGCTTAGATGCTCTCATCTCAATTATGTTGGACTCATCTATTAATCAATCGGTATGTATCATCTCACTGGTATCCTAATTAACAAATACACTCAAGGGGGTTCAACAACAACACAAGTATATATTTTGATGTACTAACGATGGCCTCTAGTTTTGCTTTATCCCTTTGTCAGCTTCTTCCAAATCAAACATCCACTCTCTTATGTGGTTGAAATGTTGAATGATTGTATCAGGATTTCGAGGAATGTAATGGCATTGAGGAAGTGGCGTTGCTTATAGGAGACAAACAAGCTGATGAAAATTTGAGGTAGGATTCCATCTCTTGGATGATGTTAATATAAGGATCTATAAATCAAACATTCTTTTATTCAATTGTGCAAAATCAGCATGAGTATGCTAGTGAAAGACACACATGATGACATAAGAATGTGGTTTTCCATCAGGATGAAATGTGGAGAGTTCCTGTTGTTATTGATTGGACATGTGAATGGGAGGGAAGGGGCACCCATGGCAGCTATACATGATGACATAAGGCGTCTCTTGGGTGAGAAATCTGCTTCCCTGATATGGGCTGCAAGTCAATTTGGTTCCACTCTTGATCCTGATCAAAGACTCATGGCTTTGCACATTCAAGCTCGCAGGGTGCTCGAGTCATTAGACCTATATTGACCTTAACTTATTTTGTATGTATTCATTCAACTAAAATTTAACCAAATGTTATGTTATAAAGACTTGATATGAAGCACATAGCATGGGCGAATATTAAATAAAATGATATGAAATGATATTAGCCTATAGGTTTACAACAAGTTGGAAGTTTACTATATAGCATGTGTGACAATAGGGAATTCTTGTAGGAGTGAAGGCAAGTCTGGTGTTATTCACTTATTTGCGTTAATGTTATTTTTCTTTCTTAATCTTTAGATTGAACTACTTTTTAAGCTTGTAAAACATGTACCTACAACGACGCGTGAAGTACCTAATCCTTGTTTACTTAAATATCTATTCAAGAAAAAACAATAAACAAAATAACGGCTCCACCTTCCCTGTTAACAGCTTCTCCCCTGCATACGCCATGGTCTCACAGCTTTTGTCAGTATGGCTTCTCAAACCCCTCTTTGGAAATGTGGCCCCTTGTGATCTTAACGCATAAGTTTTAGTGTATTTGTAATGTCCACGTTAAAAATGCTTTTTGACCAACTAGAGTGTTAACTGATCAGATAAAGAAATTATGTTTCAATGTTGAACACTAAACCTCAAAGTAAGATTTATGATATCCATACTAAGATTAATCTCAATATATATACTATCTTGTAAAGCAGATAGCTATTAACATAAATTGCAAAATCGCAAGAACAAGGAATTTCCTATGTTTTTCCTTAAAATCACTTCTACATCAACACTCGCTCTCCAAATGTAAACTAACTGAAATAAATTTATTAATACCATGTAAAATTCAATACTTCTCTCCTTCTCTACATCATCATCATAAATACCAATCATCAATAGATCGATTGGTATATGGTGGAGTCTGAGACCGAAAAGTCTTGGGTTCATATCCTGGTGTGAGCAAAATGCTCATAGGAATGGAGACATGAGTTTTCCCATCATGGATTTCCGCTGGAATTAGAGTTGGGTATATGAAAGGCATGCCGCTTGCCCTAATTTACCATTCAAAAAAAAAAAAATCATATAAAATTGGCGGTTGCCGAAGTCGCGTCTTGGTACACCACGTCCTCAGCCAGTAGGCATAAAGCAAAACATTCTGCTTGTAATAAAGTGCCCCGTCTTCATATTTTCTTGTATCAAATACTAAACTAAGTACATTGTATTAACAAGAATCGTCAACAAACAAAGTGGTGGGATAGAAATGTACTAAACTAAGTAGTCTGTGTTTCAAAATTGTGAAATTAAAAGACAAGAAACAAAACATGCAAAAATTAATAAGCTTAAAGTAGCCCTGAGTGCCTTCACGTGGTTGAGCTAATCTTGCAGACATCAATGAATTTTTGTACTGCATTGTGATATTGTGTTCCCTGCAAAACCCGGACACATGGTATAAGTGAAACACAAACAGTGACAAGTTGAAACACCGACATAGAATCAGAGTCCAGACCTCCCAGTAAAGTTGATGACAGTCAGTGCACTGCCAGAACTCAATGTTTCTATCAAACAAACAGTTAGGGATCACTTGAAACCCCTTTGCTGCTTCAATTGCCTCTTCCATTGAGAGTGGTTTCTGGATGAATCTGCCATTGCATTTTGTGCATCTGGACATCAGTTGATCCTCACAAATATTCAACTGGAAAGTTTCAATCACCTGCATATATAAAGCTTAACAATAATTCAATCTTAACACTTTCACCAATTATCATTTAACCCATTAACAAAATTTATCATTCATTTGAGGAAATATTTATAGGGTTAACCAGATAAATAGGTAAAAGTTTGAGGATTAAACCCTTATTAAACCTTAACACTTACTACAAAAGCATTAACCTGAGATAGCCGCTCACAGGGGGTTTTTTAACAGCTAAATCCAAGTTAAAGAATACCAAATAAACTGTCAAGGGCTAAAACTATAAATTTGTTAAAATCCAAAGACTGAACCATTATTAACCCTCAAACTGAAGGTCAAATACCATCCAAAATTAAGCTTTATTATTTCTAAGGATTATGAGATCTTAATCTAAAACGGAGTATGAGACAGTTGAGTCCCTTCAGATGAACGGGGTACTGTAACTTTTTAGACTTATGATGTTAACCAGCTGAAAAATTAGCTGCAAGATGCCTCTATGATAACATCCAAAAGCTGGCCTCAAATAAATGGATTAATAACGTTTTCTCCTCAAACGTGGAACAATTTACCGCTTTATCCCTTAAAGGCAATGTTAGTACTATTAAATTTGAATTGGTTATCGTTTAATCCCTTATTTAGTTATCATTTTAATCCCTTAGAGTTTAGTTAACGGTACACAAAGGATTAAAATGATAGTTGATTAGTTAGGGGATTCATTCATTATTGTCCATAAATATATTGGGTTTATAGGTTACCTTTAAAACTTTACTCACAAATATGGATATCAATCAGGTATGGCAGTATCCTTCAGCCGATCTGTTAAATAAGTATAAACTAGAAATCTTGTATTCTCATCTTTAGACTGATCAATACCTCAAGTAGCTGGTCATTTTTTAGAAGACTCTTCACTCTATATATCTGATTTTCTAACAGATATTCATGTCTCAAGAGTTTGGCATCTCTTGTTAGAAGAACTCTCTTCTCTTTAATAGCTTGATCTATCAACTCCCTAAAGATGAATAAACAAAAAAATGAAACAAATCTGGCACTGACAAAATATACCAAATACATTTCTAAGTTATGGTTTGGAACTGTCCAGCGCCCCCCCCCCCCGAGAAGAAAAGGAATAAAAACTTGAACTTGGGAGACTGTGTGTGTTGAAGAAGTAATACCTGGTTTCAGGCTTCCTTGAATAGGGAACGGCTGCATCAATTCCAACACACCTTAAATGTTTTGCTAAGCCTTCCACCTGAGAGCAATAAAACAATTAAAACACCTACCGTGACCCTTGCTTCTGATTCTTACCACAATAAGAAGAGACGAATTTGGAGTACCCAGTTGACTATCTAATATAAATGACAAAAAAAAAACATGATAGCAGGAACATTTGCTGCCACCCATCACTACTAGCCAGCCAAATCTCATTAACACCTTCAATCTTCAACCTCTAGGGAGAAACTATTTCCATACTGGGCTTGCCAAATACATTCCTTCTTTGGAACATGAAAAGAAAAATCAACTTATATGTTGATAGCAAAGAGTGGACAATACTGTTCCTGCTTTATACTTGTCGAATGGTACTTAGACAATATTCAGATACTTCTATGTTCCTAAGACCCCAACAAACATTGAAATAACTATGGTAGAAAGGGAGTAACAATTAGAAAGAAAATTGGAATAAGTTTAAAGATACTGTAAAATTATATATATATATATGAGAAATGTGCTACCTACCATCACATCACAAAGAAACTTGGGGCATCCATCACCACCCAACAAATAGTCCCATGGTGCTGGGCCATGCCATTCACCAGTATCATCTACTCGTTTTTCTCTGCATGTGAACCCAGTAGAGGACTTCCGTTTTCCTTTTCTTCTTGATGTTTTCGGATTTCCATCTGATTCTGTCAGTAGTATTTTATCACCGTATTGTCTTACAATCTGCAAGAGTACATAATCCATGGGTATGCTATCCTGACTTGATTTCCTCAAACTTGCTCCGAGTACAGCATGCAGTCGCTGAGGGTATTTGGTCATAGTAGCTCTAATCATCTCTACGGCTTCACAAACTGTGGTCCTCAATATTTTAGTTGAATTTCTAGGTTCCTGAAGAATTTGTTTCAACCCAAGAGTTGAAGCTGAAGAATCAAGTTGAGTGAGACTTTGCAAGGCTCCTGCATTGAGGATAACGGATATCTTGTTTCAGTTTACAGAGGTTAGGATAGAAGAAAGCGATGCATATATATAGAAGCAATATTTTGTGGTATTCTAATTCTCTATTAAGTGAGTATATCATATATATATATATATATATATATATTTAAGTAGCCTCTATGCAAAAGTGGTATTCTATTTCTAGTTGTATGTGGGTGCCAACTGCCAAGCTCCAGTCACTTACATACACTCACTCCATCATGTAAGCAATATCTTTGGGTAAGAAGTTGTTTGCGGCCCGTGTTTAAATAGAATCAAATAAGCCTTTATCACTATACAAGAAGAAGGAAACCTTGAGTGAGAAGGGTATGGTAAAAGACATGGAAGATGTGAATCAAACAAAGAGCATCCAACGCAGCATAAGTGGTTTGGTCTTTTGTAAGAGGACGTTGTGACCAGTCACTGCATTGAAGTTCCTGAAAAATGAAATGAAAGGAAGGACTTTGATAGAAATACAATGGAGAAGAGAGGAGTGAGAGGAGGAGTAACCCCCCATACATACATACCTTTGATAAAGAAAAGCCTAGAAGTTCCTGACAGATGGATGATAGGCTGTTCTGTCCCTTTCTTTTTCTACTTCTACTTCTACTTGTGATGGTGGTGGTTTGTAGATGAGTGTTGTATATGATTGCGATATCCATATATGGTTCCACCTTCACCACCAATACAACACACATGTTATTATTAATTATCATATCATATACTGTAATGTAATGTAATATAGGATATATAATTAGGTAAAAGTAGCGATGTTTAAATACTCTAGTAGTAATTTATTTAACAATCAGAAAGACAGACAGACCGTATGAAAGCCGCCGAGGGAGCGGAAAGTAGAGGACAAGTAAAGGAGGTCTTGTTTGAAACGAAACCCAAGTTTCAATACATTTCGACATTCAAATACGTCTTCTTTTAGCATTTCGTATATTGATGGCAGCAGCTCCCTCTCCGACAGGTCTACCAGATATACCACCCCCTCCTCCTTATCATCAATATTATTATTAATGAGTCTACATGCTATTTGCAGAAGCAACACCGGAGGAGGTTGTCCACCACCGCCGCCGCCGCCATGGACGGTGGGCTTCCATTCCGCATCCAGTCCTATGATTGACGAATGAGCGACCGCCCACTTCAGACCTCTGTACTCCGCTGACTCCGTCGACGACACCATATGGATCTCCATTTCATCACTTCTTAACCCTTCCATCATATCGACACCCCTTCTTCTTCTTCTTCAATTCTATTCAATTTTTGGTATATCTATTGATAGCAAATTCAACTAAATTTTGAGTTTCATCCCCAAAATGTACAACCTGACTATTCAATATTTACCTAAAATAACGTTTCCACTCGAATCTAAACCAATCATAAATCATTTATTCCTCCAATTCATTTAAAAATTTTTATTTCAAAAACTGTGCATCGATAAATTATAAAAATTATATGGGTGTTCTTAAAATTTCATGTTTTTTCATTAGAGATACCATTTGATATATTTTCGACAAATTTTTAAATCCGATGACGGAGTCCATACGGTTAAGGCATTTGGCTATCACACTTTATGACCTATCATCCTCACCATCTCACCGTCGCAACGTGCGGTTACTTACTCTCGTAAAATTTAAGTATATATAATCTCTTGTATATATATTTTTTAATACTTATTACTGTAACTAGATTTGTCCCCGGAGACGTAACATTTATTGCGTATGACACTGAACAACATAATAATAACAAAAATTAATCTGTTAAATGGCTTGGTAAGTCAACTAGACAAGATTGTTATTTAAATATTTAAACAAGTTAATTGGTTAGACAACTTTAGGTTGATAAGGTGGTACTCACACTTGTAGCTAATCAGTTAGGGGATTTGAGTAGGAGACACGGATTTATTAGCGGATAGACTGGTACCCACGTGACCGAGTCTAGTTACTTATTTAGATCCCAACTATTGTATTAATCTATGCAACCTGAAACATGTCATAAATCTGATTTGAGGTAGATGACTTTTAATCTTTCTGTTTAAAACAACTTTCTTTCGATTAATTCCTAGGAATTACTAACTAAATTTTTTTATTAACTGATTTCAAAAAAGCAACGTGACAACTCGGTCACAAAACCCCCAACCAATCTTAGAATTACTTAGTCTTACTTAGTTCTTAAACATAGTCCCTGCGAACGAACCTGGTCTTACTTAATAGCTATATTACAAACGAACGGATCCACTGTCCGTGAGTGTGTGTTTAGTTTGATATTTCCTTGATTTTATAAATTTAAAACTTGACTGCTTTTAATTATGCACAAACGACATATTAGCAATTTTCTAACAAAATTAGTCAAAAAGGATGTCTTTTGACCGTTAAATCTGTAATTTGATCGTTAAATCTCGTTATTTGACAGTTAGCTCTCGTTATAATGTTTGTTAAGGTCGTTAAATCCGTTATTTGACCTTTATTGACCCAGACTTTGAAATTTACCCTCCAACTCCTTTAACGTAAGGGTGGATCTCTGTTACCGTTATAACGACCATTCTAACGGTCGTTAAATCCGTTATTTACAACACTGGATGTAACATAATTTAAAAGGTTAAAATGTAAGACATCTTGGAATATTTGAATATGTTATTTTTATGAAATATAAAAGATAACTTAAATATGCTATATAATGAAAAGTTAAAAAAGAAAAGTATTTAAACATGTCAAAAAAGAATGGTTAAAGATGTTTTACATAAAAGATGTTAATTAAATTTACAAATCTACAAATAAAGATGTAACATATTTTAAAAAGTTGAATGTAAACATGCCAAGAAAATAAAATAAAGATGTTGTATAAGAAAAAAACTGTCCCCAAAATTTGAACTTGGGCCACTGACTACATAAGGTGTTTAAGATACACCCCAAACAAATGAACCAAGTTATGTTGTTTACAAATTTCATCCCGTGCATATATGTTGTTTACAAATTTCATCCCGTGCATATGTGTAACTAACAGATTGAAAAATGGAGAAAAAGTTGACCCTATGTGAGGAACAAGCAGTCCCGTACTTCTCATTTTATGATAGTATATAACGGATAGATAATTAGGCTAATACTTTTTATGAATTAAAATATTAAGATGTGAAAAATTATATAACCAAGTTTAGATATTCAACAACTACATATTTACATTTTTTTAAAAATAACTATATTACCCCTTTTACATCAATTACCTTCACATTAATAACCACACCATTACCGCTAATATCTGTATATGATAATCCACAGATAACCCACACATCTTGAATATTATTCACACCTAGTTATCCTTGTGTGGCTCACAAGAAATCATTTCATGTATCGATTTTAACGTGAGTGTTTTTTGTTTATTAAGATGATAGTCTTTCACCCGACATTACTAGATGACAATTTTCGAGAGAGACATTATCATGTTGTTAAAAGCTCTCATTGTTTGGATTTTGTTTTAAGAGAGGTTTGTTTTATAAGTATTATAGATTATACATATTAGCTGATCAACTCAGGTTTTTTATTTGAAATTTTAAACAAAAAATAGATATTTTAATGTAATTAAAGGCTAATCTGGTGGTTAATAGAGGACATATTCAACCAACCACATCATTTATGCAATTCAATGGTAATGAATAAACAGTAGTCAGTGCTGGAGTCAAACATCCAACAAAACAGTAGTCAAACAATCTAAGCAAACAATGAAAATACTAAAACAGTTTGAAGAAGCATGAGACATGAAAACATATGCAGTTGTGGTCATGAGAAGTATTTTCAATTTCTCTAGCTTAGGCATCTTCATTTCATGAACGTCTGAACGCCCCTTTAAACTTGAGCCTATGGAGAGCATCTCTCTTTCTTTGAACCTGAATTCCATGCAGTACTTCTAATTATTTCGATTGCGGTGGCATTTTCACCATCTCCAACACAGCATCATGTGTTTGTGGAAAACCAGGGAACTTGTTAAATATAGGTATAATAGTTTCCCAGTTTAAATATGGGATTAGTTTTTTGGAATGTAATTATCTTTGACCAAATGTCTATAGTAGGAAATAACTAAAGTTGTGTGTATTGTATGTAAGCAACTCGAAAAAATGTTTATTGTATGTAAGAAAACATACGTGACAACCATCTACAGGTGCCACTTGTCAGATTTTAATTGGTTGAAACAAAATTCTTACATACAATAAACATTTTTTTGAGTTGCTTACATACAATACACCCAACTTTAGTTATTTCCTACTATAGACATTTGTTCAAAGTTTCTTACATTCCCGGAAACTAATCCCAAAAATATAAGGTTCAAACATTTAAATTTTTATTATTATTATTTTTTTTAGAACAGCAAGGGCCGGATCACAGATATCCGGACTGGATACCGTGGACCTACCCGATCCCCTCCCTCCCCCCACCCACCCCACCCGGTAAAAGCTCCACGAAAGCCAGGACAAAATCCAGACGGGCAATCACAGACCGAGAGTATCGAACGCGTGACCTCTTGGACAAAAGTCCGGGTGTCCAACCACTGAGGTAATCAGTGAAGGACATTAATAACATTTCCAAAAAGACATAATAGAAACCTATATTAATATATATATGCATTAATAACATTTCCAAAAAGACATAATAGAAACCTTACGTACTGAATAACTACTAATTTGCAGGCGTTGTATAAACACCGACTATGAAGCATGCAAAATGTATAAATGATACTTAAAGTAAACATTAGGTTCAATTCCAGACCTGATGGTGTCATTAGACAAACATAAATGGTTGTTACTTTACTTACTTGTCATTACACTTCACGTTAAAATGAGAGAGAGATACTACATCCATGTAATTAGCATATATCGTTTGATATATTTTAATAGACACATGTATCTCATAGACAACCATTATAGAAACAAAACCAACCATTTATCCAAATAGGTATAACTGTATAAGGTCCTGTGAACATCCATGTAATTTACAGGTGAAATACATACTAATTAAAACAACCAATTAGCAATTATATGCAGCAAGAATACTGGTATGAGACTATTTAAAAAGAATATATATACATAGACAGAAACATTCATCAAAAGTGAAATAGACCAAAAGACCACCTGCTGGTATGCATTTAGCCGCCAGAATAATCAATGTAACGCAATGAATTCGGCTTTCGAGGATTGATATCGCCTATTTTACACATATTTATTTTACGCGATATTATTTATTTTATGATAGATTATGTGATTGTTGAATTGTAGGTTCAAATAGTGATTTATGATACAATTGCATCAAGATATGGTAATTTTCAAGATGCAGAAGGAACAATTGGCTCATCATGGCAGAAAATTGGAGATAAAGAATTCTATAACAATTGCAAATTGATAATTCCATTTTGTGCTCTGGTTATACGTGGACAACAAAGGATTAGTTTGACAAGATGAAGAGTTTGACTTGGGCTTCAAGTACTAAATTCCTAAGTGGGCTCGGCTAGAAGTCCAACAAGTGGGCTGTTTCTTTATTGTTTGCACCGACCCCAAAATTAGAAGCATATATATGTTTTTTATTATTCTGAGGAGAGATATCGAAGGAGGCTTTGGTTCGTGGAAAAAGTCAGCCGCAAAAATCAATTGTTGGGGTTTTATCTTGTCCAACTTCCAACAGTAACAACACGCAACCTATCTCTCGTTCGATTATTTTCTATTTTATTACTATTAGTTGCTTATTTGAAAGACTATATTACTATGCAATTTATCTATTTGATTATTGTTAATTTTAGTTGTCTTCTCATAAGTAGCTAATCTTTTTATCATCCATCTTGATGGAGTTAGACATTATGTATGATTGCACTATTTTATAAATCAAAGTTGATTTCAATTATCGTTGTGTCGAGATCTTGATAATTTAATTCCTTATTATTTATTATTTTGATATTGGTAGCATATGTGTTCTTCGTTAGTGGTACTAGTTGAATACATGTGTGATTTTCTATTAATTGTTTGTCTATAAACAGTTATCACTAGTCCATGGTATGATAGTGAATGTCATTTAATAAAATGAGTTATTTTGTTAATGTGTTGTATAACGGTAGGTGGTACCACGTTATCTTCACATAGGTATAATTGTTAATTTGATGATCAAATAAACTAGTTGGTTAGGGAAATTGTTTTAAGCATTGGTGGAACTGACTTTTACAAAGGACCTGATTAATTAAGTGATTTAAATGATTTTACAAACGTTGGTGGTACCAGTTTGTGTCTTTGTTTTGTCACGATTATCTTTATCAACTTAAATTAAATTTGAACTTCATTTATGTGCAATCCGAACATGTGGTTGAGCGAGGTCAAGACGGATGACTTTTAAATCTCTTTTGTCATAAAATCAAAACTCTCTTTCTTGTGATTAATCCTAAGGGATTATTAATTTTTTCTACTAACTTTTGCAACGTGGCAACTCGGCCATAAAAACCCCCATTTTTTGAATCACTTTATTTTTAACAATTGCTTTACAAAGTCTTTGTATTCGACCTCGGATTTACCGGTTTACTATACTGCATACGAACGGGTACACTGCCCGTAAGTGTGTTGTAGTCAGTTTTCCAATGATTCGTGTTTATAAATTTTATAACTAGATTTCACACATCAAGGATCTTCAATCGAAGTTTTCGAGAATCTCCATTCAAGCAATCAAACTATAATGGTATGTAAAAAAAAATTTGTTTACCTACTAATCCCGACTTTTTCATTGGTTTACCCATGGCTTAAGTTTAATAAAAAATGATGGCAATATGAAATCTGCTCTTTAAACCATAATGAGCAGAAGCATTATAAGACTTACCCAGATAGATTTTTCAAGCTACAAAAGGAAAAAAAGAATAATTTGTCGAACATAACTGCAAGTGAATTATTAATGCATAAAACCTCCTAAATAAATTCTTTTAAAGATCATATTAGTATTTATATAATAGAGCTTTTCTAACTGTATCTGAAGACAACAGTTGATAGAAAATCTAAAAAGAGTGGATAAAAACATGTTATTCGATCAATTCATCAACTGCACTATTGCAATTTTACAATAGTGATCTAAGTAAACAAAGGAATGCATTGGCAGATACACTCTAGAGTCTAGCAGACATTCAATGTTTGATCCAGTTCCAGCCATTTTTACTTATTTAGTATGTTAAATTCTCATTTGACCTTTTCATTTTTCAAAATAAAGCACTAACCAAATATGACTGACCATAGGGCCTTTGGCCTAGCAATGTTACGATGTCTTAGGGTTGAAGTCTCCCTTAGAACAAAAGTGTAGGATTTCCAGTAGGTGTGAGTTCGCTGTTAAAATTATTAGGGTACCGACTAATTGCAAACCATTCATAAGTAACGGAATAGCCACTTGTATTTCTTTTCTTTATATATTAGGGTACCTTCAATTATTTTGGATAAAAAATATTAGCTGACTAAAGTGATTTATAGATAAAATGTACCTTTAAAGCAGTAGCATGGGCGTCATGAAAATTTAAAATCCCCTCAAAGGATAACTTATTGTGTGTGTGTTCCCACAGAACGATTGCAAAGTTGTATGCATCAACGTTCCAGAGTTATAGTGCTATAAATACAATCACAGGAAAAAATATTAATCTTTCAATGTATATAATCGATTAGACGATCACACACAATAAACAAAGACAAACAATAATTTAATAGTAATGCATAGGTTAAAAAAAAAAAAAGGAAGCATAAGTTGTCGGACCCAAGGTTTCCGCAAACAAAGCAGTGGTGTTGTTCATGGGATCAAGCAAAAATAAAAGGTTGTGATCCCTGCCAACAAAAAGGTAAAAGATAGAAACATATATTACACATTATTATATCAAGGGAAAAGGTAAAACTTTTGGGTCATTGCGCTTTGAGTGCGCCTTCTCTTTTGACAAATGAGAAGTATGGCTAAAAGATGCGATTAAAGTCATATGATAAAAATTTCATACTATTTTCCAGTAAAGGATAACAATAATGAGAGAAGTCTCAAGTGTAAGCTACTTGTGTGTGGATAATAACATAACTTTACGGAATTTTATGTATAGATGAACACATTAGACCTTTTACAATTTTGCAACAATTCTCACAAAATTTATGGTAATAAGATGTTTCTGAAATGAATGGAAGCAGGCTATCAAAATAAAAACTAAAACCCCTTATACAAAAGCAACACACAAAAGCACACAAATTATTAAGATACCAATAAAAACTAAAAACCCTTATACATGATCATTAAACTCGTTATTTTGTAATTATCTTTTGGTGCAACATTAAAATGTATAAAACTAAAGTTTATGTTCCTAAATGAACAATAAATAACTAACAGTAAAATTTTGATGAATGGTTATATATAAGGAAAATGATTGCGTTTGAAACCCTAAACAAAATTCAGAAATGGGAGGTTGTAAATGAAATTGAAGTTTGGAGATACCTGATTTTTTTTTACCCTGTTGTCATAGATGCAACCCCGATCTTCATCCATCCGAATTTTGAAACGCATGGTCAATTTGAAACTTCAATTAGAAATAACAAACTGAAAATTAAGTTGTTGCATTCTTTTTATTGTAAACCCTATTTTCTGGGATTGAGGATTTGTGAGAGATTGTATAAAGAAATTGAAACATACTCATAATAAAATTTAAAACTTCAATTAAGATTAACAATTTGAAAATTAATTTGATGAATCCAACCACATACACCGTTGATGTTGATGTTGATGTTGATAATGGTTAGTATTTGAAACATAATTAGATTTTTTTTATATTATATTTTGCTTTTAGGGAGTTTTATTTTTCATTTATCCCTTCTGTTTGACGTTAGATGGAAATTATGCTTAAAAAATAGGCCATGTTGCCACTTGCAGATTTTTAAAAGGTAATAGCATAAGAACCTTGTTTTATTAAGGAGAGAGATATGGATTAATTGTTTTATTAAGGAGAGAGATATGGATTAAAGGGGCAAGACCCTTTACACATTATTTAGTTTTTATTTTGCTTGGGGAAGGAGGGAGGGAAGATGAGAGAGATTACATAACAAAAGAAAAAACAAAGGTAGGTGTTAGTAAATGCCTAAAGGGTAATGTAGGTATTTCATGGTGTAAGTTACGAGGATAGTTATAGAAATAAGGGTATTTTCGTCATATATAGATATCTATATCTATACTTCCTATTAAAAATTATCGACCCCTGTTAAAAGTTTACAAGATTTGAGACATGTGATTTTACTCTTTTACCTTTTTACCCCTCCTTATTCCATACATTTATTCTCTCAATTGTTTTCTTTTGGCCACAAAAATACACACACCTCCACCGTTATCCTCAAAACCCAACCATCACCTCCACCGTCTATCGCCTCCACCTTTGTTCAACACCACCACCGCTGCGGAACGTCTCAATGAGACCCAAATCACCAGTGAAGTTAGGGAAACTTATATTCTAATACAGTTTTAGTTTTGTTTAGACACTCTGTCGATGGTATTTGGCGCAACACGAGAGTACATATAGATATAGATATAGATATGCTTTTGATTTTGATTCGGTGTTAACAAACAAAGCAAAAGCATTTGTAAGAACATATTATTATCATCTGATCATCACTAAAAAGAAAGAAAAAGAAAGAGAAAAAAAAAAAGAGAAAGTATTTGTTTTGGATAAGAGTTGCGTATGTTGGATGGAGAAAGTGTCGGGAGATGTAATAATGAAGATATTGGGTTTGTTGGATCATCATCAGGATCTCGTCTCTGCCCACCAAGGTCTCTCTCCGTCTCTCTTCTTCATACATGATGTCTCGTAATTAATTGCTCTTTCTAATTACTCGTACTTACTTTCAATTCGTGGTATTAGTATGAAAAAAATTCAATTATTGTTTGTGTGACTGTCGGTGGGAAGGAAATCTGCATCTCATAGTTAATTTATTAGATCAGATTCAACCAACCAACCAACCGTAAAATCAGAAGTAGTATCAATTGAATCTTCTGTTTTCTCATCTCCTTTCTTTCTTTCTTTCTTTCACACATGTTGCATCCATCATCCTGTTGTCATGGTATAGTCTGCAGGAAGTGGAACCTCTTGGCTTCAGATAACCATCTTTGGTCTAACCTCTTTATCCTGCGTTGGGGCATAGACCGTTCCTTATTCTATGCCCCCACTACTACTACTACTACTACTCATTCCTCTAAATCTTGGAAACATGTTTATGCCGTTCAAGATCGCTGTGATCGTGTTGGCTTGTAAGTGCCTACAGTATATATTTTCTTAAGTCCTCACAGTATTTCAGTTCAACTAAAAGAGTTATCTAAATACTACAAATGTTTTTTCTCACCAGCAATGGTAAAAAAAAACAAAAAAAACAAACGTGTAACATCTCTGGCGGTAGTTAAAGCTGTCTGTCAAAAAGCTGGGACATCCACCTTTTATTATTGTTTGTAACTTTGCAAGGCTGGTTCTTGTCTCCAGGGGATTGAAGATTATTAGGGAAGGAGATGATTATTTCCTCATCCACCAAGGAGAAATTCAACGACATTTGGGTTCAAGAACTCCGCAACCCGGAACACAAGATCCTTCAACCAGTTTGGCTGCTAGACATACGGGAGATGAGATTATGGTTAGAAACGAGTGTCAGATGGGGATTCTTGATCGAATCTTGTTCTTCATTGGGGACTTGGAAACTGCATCGGCCCCTGCAAAAAGGGGCCGTCTGTTGTAATTTGTAAATGTAACTCGCAAGTCTTCCATGCGTATGTATTTATGTTGTCATTCTGATCGTTGGTCATATAGCACATGGAAATTTTAGACTTTCCATGCTCGATGTTGTGATGATCATAACTGTAATTTTATACTGTAATCATCAAGTGATTATAAGATTAGTGTCTGTTGTTAATGTAAATTGTTCATTTTTCTTTGCAAGATGATAAGCATGTGGCTACAAGTGGGTTCACATTTTGTGTAAAGTAGTTAACAGTGATGATACGTTGAAACGGTCAAGCAGTATATTTCAATTTGAATACATAAGGACTTTTCCTCCATGATTGTAATTGCAAAGATAGCATATGAGACGGTTGTACTTCTACTGAAGATAAAGAGACTCATGATTGTCTTTCCAATTGATCAATAATCCTTACAACTACATATGCCCAGAAATACACAAAATCCATGTACTCAGGTTTAAGCTAAACAGACGAGTCATAGGACTGACCACACCTTACGACTTGAGCAATAAACCAATATAGAGAACTCGTCCCAAATTGTAGGCGTAATATTAAGAGTTCTGATGTTATAAAAGAATCACATGTATTGTTCACAATGTAATCACACTAAACAATTGTTTTTGGATAAAATAAATTATGTCCCGAACAAACACGTTTATCCGAGACCTCCACAAATGTAGAAAAACTGTAGCAAAGGTTATACAATATAGGAAAAAATAGGTGGTTTCTTGTCGAGAGTCTTTGCAGGCTTACTTTAACCTATATTCCCCAATCTCCCTGTAGTCAGGCGAACGGGTTCCTCAACAATCCATGTCAATTATAACTATATTTCTTCAACAAATGTATGCCTCATTGTATAAATGCTTTTAACCTCATAACTTTAAAAAACTCTATACTGGGTCCTAGTCATCATTTAGTGGCTCAGTCTCAACATCCCTCTCTTTCAGTGAGGTCCAGTCACCCGACTCTGCAATTAATGACAGAATCAGGGAAAGAAGGCAATATAGTCTAGAAATAATAGAATAAGACCAATACAGTCTACAAATAATCGTATAAGACCCTCAATAGTTTTTTTTAAATATTATTTGATCGTCACTATTACTAATACTGATTTTTTGTCAGCCACTGATAGGCATGTATATACCTGATTAGACGCTAGACACTTGAAAAAGGGTAAATGGGTGGGAACCCTCTAGTCCCATGTACCGTCTTTGGTACCCAGAACACACCGCATAGAACTCGTGCCCGGTGACTCACCATTCTCACACATGGATCACAAGATATAGTTTCTTCACTTGCCTTTGGCAAGATTTGACCATAAATAATGCAAAATAGAAAAAGTTGACGTTTCACAGCGTCTACTACTTACTTGACTTGTCTGTTATAACCAGCAATCGCCTCTGAAGAACTGAAGCCACGAAGAGAAAGATTGAGCACATTCCAAACATGATCGTTATAGGGAATGCATTTACCTTCAAACACAGCCAAAAATCGTTAGCCACTAGAAAAGAGCACTAACGACTCATTGCATCAAGAACGTATTCAATGGAAAAAGACAGGTGTCATTTATGTCTCTCGACAGGGATACAGCCAAAGGGCAGATCAAGGTCGAGTGGATAAAAGAAAATTCAAGTATAGGTAAGCATACATTGTAGAGGACGATGCACACGAATATATTGAGAGGAATGCGGAAGAAGTTCATAATTGTGCTTCTGGCCTCCTCCGGAATGTACTGGGACCTCATCTTCATAATGGATGGCCAAAAGATTCCAACACAACCCTCAAAAGCACAAAATCCAAGCAGTTGAATACTGCTCCCCAATGAGATACCTTCACCTTTAACCTCAGAAGGAGCTACAAAGAACTGTCACAAATCAAACTCTATTAGAAAAAAAAAACATCATATGGACAGCAGATACGGCACGTGATGTGAGAAGTGTAAGTGGCAGGCATACATTTGTCACTATAGGAAGCAAAAGAGACGCTGCAGAAACTAAAAATACAATTTGCATGTAGCTCTCAACTCTAGGTGATGAGCGGGCCATCATTCGAGCTGCAACTGAACTTCCCAGCATTGATGCTAACATGAATGTTGCAAAGATGAAACCATGTGGAATCTCCTCATCATTTGGACTCAAGGCAGGAGTCCATAAGAAAACAAAAGTGTACATTGACCCTTCAAACAAAGACTGTATAGCTCCCAGTAATGCAATTTTCTCATCTGGCACAAGAAATGAAGTAATTATAAGCCAAAAAACTATATTTTCATGGAGTATAACATTAAATGGAGTAGCAGCTTCAAATAACGGATTGAATATTTCTGGAAAGAAAAGAAATCTATATGTGTACCTGAAGCAATAGCTACCGCAGCACCTTTGAACTGGGAAAGCAAGTTCTTATTATCTGAAGGGTCACCATAGTTCTCACCCCACGAGGATAATATAATGGCCATCCCAATGGCAAGGATGCATGCTGCTGCATCAAAAGGTGCCACAGGCCCTAGACTTACAACATCAACTAAAAAGTTTCCAAACAAGCCAGAGATGATTGCAATAAGACCATTTCCCAGGAATATAGCCTTGGAGAAAGTTAAAGACAGCCATTGCTGTTCAAATCCTCTCTGGATGGAGTAAAATAAAGGGGAAAGTGGTTAGGTTATTTAAAAAAAAAGTCATAGGAGAATGTTGAAACCGATGATGGTACCTTGTTGTGTTCGGCGACAAGCCAAGATTCAAAGGCTGAAAAGAGGAGAGAAGTAGCAATGCCGCCCAAAATGCGGCCCAAGAGGAGAACCTTGTAGTGAGGAGAATGTTTAGTCATGCAGCTGAGAATGTAAGTGATGCAGTAGGTGATACATGCCCTCTTCCGACCCCTGAAATCAAATATATACTACTCCGTAACTAATTGATTTATATTGTATAAAGAAAGACAGAAAGAAAGAAAAGGAAGGGAGGGAGGAGGAGCATACTGTTTATCAGCCAAGGAGCCGACAATAGTACCGAAGAGCATGGATGAACCAAAGCCAGCAATGAAAAGCTGCCCAATGTCTCCCTTTCCATAACCATATGTTGTGTAAAGATAGTACACATACGGACCTTGCAACCAGTCCCCAGCTATATATATATATATATATATATATATAAGAAAAGATGAAAAAATGCATTCCAATTCAAAGCAAAGCATCAATTATGGATATATATATATATATAAATAAGAAAAGATGGAGAGATGTTTACATTTTATTCAAAAAAAAGCCAATTGATTGATGTGGTATATGTATTTTAGTTACTCGTATAAAGGGAGGAATACAGAAGAGATCTAAATTGGCTTCAATTATGGATCTAAATAATTACTCGTATATATTTATTAGTAATAACAAGACAGACAGACAGACAGACAGACAGACAGACTTCAATTAAAATTGAATTGAAAGATATCATCAGATCTTTCTTTCTATTAGTATCATTTCATTTCATTTCATTAATAATAGTAATTCAAGTATGAATGGAATAATAATAGTATAAATGAAAAAAAAAAAAAAGAGAGAGAGGAGGAGGAGGGTACCCATCATGAGAGAGTAAACAAGAAGATAATTGTTCTTGAAAGAAGAGAAAGATTGACAAGAAGCAGTAAGACGATGATTGTCTTTGTTGTTATTTTTTCTACTCCAAAACTCCAAAACCGCGACAACCAATCCTAAACCCCCAAACACCATGTAATAAAACACCTCCATTCCCCTTCTTCTTTCTTCACTTCCAACCAACAATCGATCTCTCGATTCTTGATTTCTTTCTTTCAAATGATCGATGATGAATCTGGCAAAGAAGAAAACACCCTCTCTTGGCTTTCCCCAAAATACAGTATTATATTATTAAGATTCAAGATTGATTGATGATGATGATGATGATCTCGCTCTCATTGTCTTTTCTTTCGATGCCTCCTTCCCCCCCCCTCTATTTTTCTTTTTCTCTTTTCACACCCCCCCTACTATTCTTTTTAGTACTTCTCTTTCTTTTTCATTTACTCGTATTTCTCAATCTTTTTCTTTCTTTCTTTCAAGTTCTCATTTGTCCATGCACCATTCCACCCTTTCAAGTTCTCATTTAACATCAAATTTCAAATTCTCATCAGATTTTATATACTTTCACTGCCGACGAGAACTTGAAATTTGATGTTAACAAGCCTCCTTATCCGACAGAGCAAACCATGACTTTGCTTCCTTAAATGAGAATTGTTGTTTGTACATGTCACAATATTTACAATTGTATATGTATATAAATAAAAGATTATACAGATAATATGTTTGATTAAATATCTGACTTAAAATATATAAATATAGGGTTGAAAACTGCAAAAATTACAAACCACAAGGATGATTTTAAAGAAGTGAGAAAGAAGTGGAGCGAAATGACGAAAATGGCTCCCACGTGACTTGCACGTGGGGGACTTAACAAAAGTAGGAACTAATGAGGGTCCATTTTGTGATTATTTCCTATATCGTTAGGCCGTGTTTTGATGTCTAAATGAGTTGAGAAATGTGAACTTTTGGTACTTAATGGGATGACGTGTTATGATACGTTCACAAGGCGTGCAAGTGAAGGCAAACATCTCTACTCAACTTAACATGAAGCCACAAGACTTTTGAACGAAGACTAGCCAGCGGAAGATGAAGAATTCGAGGCCAACATGAAGCAAACGACCACGTGTTAGTATTTTGGGCATAACTTCTTCATATGGACTCCATTTCTGACGAGTAAGCTATCCACGGAAAGGCGAGAGAAAGATCTATAACTTTCATGTTGATGTCCAGGACCAGCGCCGCTCACATAAAGCTCTAGCGTCGCTGGAAGTCATCCTTAAGCCAACCAGCGGAGCTCAGACATCAACCAGCGGAGCTGGGAGCCAGCCACGCCAATAATTACCCCCTAAACCCTAAGATTCGTAGCTCACTTCCTCCAGGCGACTTTGGGGGCCGTTCTAGGGTATTTTCATCAGATCTAAACCCTCGTAACACCTCCATATCATCCAAAAGGTCAAGCATCAATTATTCAAACAATATACAATTCACAATTCAATATACAACAATTCCAGTCGGCCGAGAGACATAATTCGAAGCAGCAACATCGGTCAAAATAATAATAGGTGGATTCGTGGTGTTAAATTGAAGGAGCGACCAAGAAGGATACGAACCGTGCAACTTCGCCCTATTATTAGTTTGATCTTTCTTTACTCTTTTTATCATTGTTAGCATACTTTATTGCAAGACTATTTGGTTGACAATTGTTCTTATGGATTTATTTATATTAATGATTGTTATATTTGTTTTTCCATGAGTAACTAAATAGTTTTGCATCTGCTTGGATAATGTGATCATGCCTTTATAGCTAGTGATATTGTGTGCTTGTACTTGTTTAACCGTTTTTATGCTTGATCTAGTTAAAGTAGGTTGGGGACTTGACCGGAATCTCGTAGACTATAAAGATTAGGTCATAAAAACATACTTAGTCCATCATCTTAGTTAGGGGACTTGATAGGAAGCTTAACTAAAGGGTTAGGTCACTTGACAGGAATCTTAACCACTTAGACCGGGGGACTTGATAGGAAGCTTGGTCGTGATTAGTCGTTCAACAGTTATAAGTAATATGATAGATCATCTATGTGGCATGTGAACTGTTTCCAAGTGGATGTGTCCTTTCCATTATTATTATTATCTTTGCTTTACTTTTCAAATCATTTAGTACTTCCTCGCTAGACCAAGCGGTTGGAAGCTTTTTCTAGTTTTAGTTAGTCGTGACTCGTGACAAACCCCCAACAATCTTAGCACACCTAGCTGCATTCTTAGAACATAGTCCCTGGGAACCATCCTGGTCTTACCGATTTGCTATACTATAAACGAACGGGTCCATTGCCCGAAAATTTAAATTTAAAACTTGTTAGAAAATTTAGTTAAACTTCTAGCTCATCAGGAACGAAGTGCAAACCACATTGATGATTTTGGCAAAAAGTTAACAGAAGGAGGAAAACGACAAAACTGGCAAACCGAAGGAGGAAAGCGGTTGGAAATTGTGAGTGTAAACTGTAGAATGGCTGGTGATGGGAATGACGATGAAAATTTAGATATGCTACTACTATCTAATATTTGTTTCACTATAATATAATGTAGAGTAAATGACATAAATGGTAACTGAAGTATACCTCAAATTACTCTTTTGGTATAAACTTTTAAATATCTAGTCGGATCATACCTAAAATTTCCAAATCCTACTCGTATAGTACCTAAAACTAACAACCGTCTATTTGATTGTTAAGTCCATCCATTTGAGGACTATGTTTGTTATTTTCTTACCAAAATGACCAAAAAAGTAATTGTTTTTTTAATAATAAATTTTATTAATAAACAAAATATGTATATACACGTACTTTATTTATCTATTATTACTTTGTTTTTTTATTTAATATTTTATTAATTATTTTTAATAAAAGTCCTCTCTCAAAATAATAATAATAATAAATCAAAAAGTAAAAATAAATCAAAAGCCAAAAAATAATCAAAAGTTTTTCTTAGTTTTTAAAAAACTTTATCACCTATCATCACCACTAGTTACAAGATATTAATATTTTAAGGACAAAATCCGTACCGTATTATTATCGATAAATTTTTTTTTTTGAATGCATTTTCTTAAAAAAAATAAATAAATATCAGAATATAAAAATAAAAATAAAAACACTATGCATTTTCCGCCGCCTCTCTTCTTTTTGAATGGTTTCTTTTTTTCTATTATTATTTTTTTTATTAATAATAATTTTATTATAAAAAATATTTCCGAAAAAACAATGATATTATTAAGAGTAGCTGGTGAAGGTGCAGTTCATAGGTTTTCATTAAAAGTTAAATTAAAAAAATTTTGATTTATTTTTTATCTTTTGTTTTTTTGATTTATTCTATTTTATATAGATAGAGTTGTTATTGAATTATACTCCACTGAAACAAATAACTGAAATTTTTTTATAAAAAAAATCAAGTATATGTATATGATTATTTTGTTAATTAATAAGTTTTATTACTATAGAAGTTATTACATTTTTGGTCCTCTTGGTAAGAAATTAACAAAAATAGTCCTCAAGTGAATGGACTTAACAATCAAATAGATGACCGTTAGTCTTCGGTAGTATGAGTAGGATTTGGAAACTTGAAGTATGGTCGGAGTAGAGATTCAAAAGTTTGTACCAAAAGAGTAATCTGGTGTATACTTTAAGTATCGTCCGTATAATTCACTCTATAATCTATGTAGTTAAAAATATAGGGTAAATTATAAAAATGGTACATGAGGAACACTCAAAATTGCACTCTGAGACATACCCATGATTTGAACCTAAATCTGCCCCCGCCTTTCTTGTTTCTTCCCCATTTATATCTAAAAATAGTTTTATACAACCATGAGGGGGGTAAAATAATCTATAACCATCCATATTTTTTATTAGAGTT